>NC_069500.1:1361263589-1361336089 GCF_027579735.1 Bombina bombina
TAAGCTTTTTCAGTGGATCTGAGCTCCTCACACATGCATCTGCATGCCTTGCTTTCCAAAAACAACTGCGCATTAGTGGCGCGAAAATGAGGCTCTGCCTATGACTAGAAAAGGCCCCCAGTGAAAAAGGTGTCCAATACAGTGCCTGCCGTTTTTTTAACACAATTCCCAAGATTAAAATAACACTTCAAAGTTATAATCCATTAAATATGCTTATAAGGTAATCGTTTTAGCCCAGAAAAATGTCTACCAGTCTTTAAAGCCCTTGTGAAGCCCTTTATTCTTATATTTAAACTAAGAAAATGGCTTACCGGATCCCATAGGGAAAATGACAGCTTCCAGCATTACCAAGTCTTGTTAGAAATGTGTCATACCTCAAGCAGCAAAGTCTGCCCACTGTTTCCCCCAACTGAAGTTACTTCATCTCAACAGTCCTGTGTGGAAACAGCCATCGATTTTAGTAACGGTTGCTAAAATCATCTTCCTCTTACAAACAGAAATCTTCATCTCTTTTCTGTTTCAGAGTAAATAGTACATACCAGCACTATTTTAAAATAACAAACTCTTGATTGAAGGATAAAACTACATTTAAACACCAAAAAACTCTTAACCATCTCCGTGGAGATGTTGCCTGTGCAACGGCAAAGAGAATGACTGGGAAAGGCGGAGCCTAGGAGGGATCATGTGACCAGCTTTGCTGGGCTCTTTGCCATTTCCTGTTGGGGAAGAGAATATCCCACAAGTAAGGATGACGCCGTGGACCGGACACACCTATGTTGGAGAAAATGTACTCTTACTGTACTATGCTGCAGTGCTGCTGCTATTAGTTGATGCATGGATGTTAAAAACAGGTTGCAGGATTGACCTTTTCAATGCCACATCCCTCATGTTTTCCTGGACAGTCACTCAGCTAAATGACTAACACGTGAATCAGTGTGTGTTGTACTAAGTACTACCTTTACTGTGCACTTAGAAACACAATTCAAACATGCTGCTGGACAGTAAGCACTTTGCAGGTTTCTCCATGCATACACTACTTCATATGGTACTCATACCACAGCTAGACTGCCCAAGAAAAAAAAAAAAAACAAAAAAAAAAAAAAACGACATTGTGGTAAGAACTTGCCAGATAATTTCATTTCAATTAGCTTTGTATGTGTTGAGTTCAATTGTTTGTATTATGTACTCGAACTATAACTGATCTTAGTGCTACCACCACCACATAATAGCTGTGTGATATAATATGATAGGCAGCCAGGATTGACCTCATGTTTGCCTGGACAGTCACTTATCTAAATTATTAACACATAAAGCAGTGTGCATTGTAATACCTTTAATGCACTTATATTATACACAAATCATACTGCTGCAAAGTCAACAATTTTCAGGTTTTTCCATGCTTAATACGGCTTCATATGTTAATCATACCACAGTTAGAATGACTGCCCAAGTTAACATGACAATGTTGTGTTAGAAGACCTAAGAACTGGGTAGTGGCTACTATGTAACCACAGTACAGGCAGCTAATTTTATTTTAAATTTTGTGGTTTGTATTTGTATGCTCCAAGAGTATTGGACATTTAGAAACATGTAAATTAAGATTCTGTATTGTTACATCATTTTTTTAGTGGAAAATTAAAGGTGTTAGTCATTTATAATTCCATAAAAAAAAAAAAAATTAAAAAAAAAAGATGCTTACCTGATAAAATTTCCAAATACGGAGTTCACGACATCAATTACTAGTGGGAATATCACTCCAGGCCAGCAGGAGGCGGCAAAAAGCACCACAGCAGACCGAAAGGAAAATCATAATTTAAGTAAGAACTTCCCTGATAAATTCATTTCTTGCATATTGGCAAGAGTACATGAGCTAGTGACATATGGGATATATAATCCTATCAGGAGGGGCAAAGTTTCCCAAACCTCAAAATGCCTATAAATACACCCCTCACCACACCCACAATTCAGTTTAACGAATAGCCAAGTAGTGGGGTGATAAAATAATGAGTAAAAAAAAAAAGCATACAAAAAGAGGAACTGGAAATATAATTGTGCTTTTATACAAAAATCATAACCACCATAAAAAAGGGTGGGTCTCATGGACTCTTGGCAACATAAAAGATGAATTTATCAGGTAGGTTCTTACATAAATTATGTTTATTCATGTAATTGGCAAGAGTCCATGAGCTAGTGACGTAGGATAGAAATACCCAAGATGTGGAAGTCCACAGAAAAGTCACTAGTAAAGGAGGGATAAAATAACAGCCATTTCCACTGAGAAATTAAAGCCACACAATTAAGTTTTTCTTAAAACTTAAATCCAAAGCAATATAATCAAACAGACATCTGCATGAAGAACTTTTTCTACCAAAGACTGCTTCAGAAGAAGCAAATACATCAAAATGGTAAAAACAATAAAAGTATGCAAAGACAACCAAATTACGGATTTGCAAATCTGATCAACCTAAGCCTCATTCTGAAAAAGCCCCAAAAAATGCGACTGAACTTAGTAAAATGAGCTGTAAAACTCTGAGGCGGAGCCTGCCCTGCCTCCAAATAAGCCTTGAAAAACAAAAAAGCTTTAATCAGGATGCCAAAGAAATGGCAGAGGCTTCCTAACCTTTTCTGGAACCAGAAAAACAGCAAATAAGACTAGAAGTCTTCTGAAATCCATTGTAACCTCGATATAGAATTATAAAGATCTTACCACATTCAAAGAATGTAAAGCTCTCAAATAATTCTTTAGGATTATGACACAAAGGGACAACATATTCTCTGCTAATGTTGTTCAAATTCACAACCTTAGGAAAAAAAAAAAAAAATAAGTCCACAAAACAACTTCTCTAGATGGGAAAAAAAAAAAAAAAAAAGACAGATAAGGAGATACACGAGAGAGCTGCTAAATCAGAAACTTTTGTAGCAGAGATATAGTCAAAAGAAACACCACTTTCCAAGAAAGTAGATAATCTTCAAACCAAATAAGACTCCAAAAAAGGAGAAAATTAATAAATGAACAGGCTTGATACCAACCAAAGTCCGAACAAAACGGCAAATATCGGGAAGTTAAAATTTGCAGACAAACTTTATCCAAACCATCCTGAAAAAATTTAAAATCCTAGGAATTATATGAAAAGAACACTATAAAATATAGGTTTTCCAAACCTGATAATACATGTTCCTTGACAAGCTTATAAGCCTGCAACATAGCAATAAAAACTGAGTCAGAGAAACCTCTATGACTCAACACCAATCAATTTCCATATCCCCAAATTAGTAATTTGAGATCCTGATGGAAAAAATAGCCCCTAAAACAAGAGGGCTGGCCAAAGAGAAGCGGACAATGATGGCAACTCGACATCCGAACAGGAACCACATACCAAACCTGTGAGGCCATGCTGAAACTATCAGAAACACATGACACTGTTCCAATGTGATCTTGAAAATCTCCTATGGAAGAAAAAAAACAAAGGCGAAAAGATGTAGTCAGGTTGAAAAACCAAGACACTTCTAATGCATCCACCATCTCCACCTTAGGATCCCTGTACCTGAAAAGGTACCTGGGAAATTGAGAACACACATCTGTATAGAGACACCACTCTCCCAGATGTAAAGACTATTTTCTACGATTTTAGACATTTGAGAGGTGGATTATCTCAGTTGTCAGACAGATTAATTACATCTAAGAACGTATCCACAATACGTCTTAATTCCTAAGGAACTACGAGTCCCTATTGTTGATTGAAATATACCAGTGTTGTGATATTGAATGTCTGAAAGCAAAAACATTTTAAAAGTTCTCTCAAAAGAGGCCAAGCCTGAAAGAGCTCTGATAAAATAGCACGGAGTTCCAAAATATTGATTGGAAACCTCGCCTCTTGAAGTTTCCAAACCCCTTGTGCTATCAAAAAACCATCAGACAGCTCCCCAACCTGTAAGATTTGTATCCATTAAGAAATACAGTCCAGGAAGGACAAACAAAAGAAGGCGCCCTGAATAAAATGATGATAGACTAATCACCAAAACAGAGAGAGTAGAGAGTTGGGATTTAAAAATATCAACTATGATATTTAAAAACAAACCCTGTATCATTGATTCAGTATGCAAATCAAAGAGATCTCAGATGAAAAACAAGCAAAGGGAACCACGCCTGATGCTACAATTATGAGACCTAACAACTTTGATGCACAGCCACTGAAAGAAATGTTCTAGACTGTAAGTTAGACAGGCTAATGCCACTTACAATCTACTTTTGTCCGATAAAGACATGAACACAGAATCTATCTAGAAACCCAAAAAGAAGTAATCCTTGTCTGAGGAAACACAAAACTCATATGGTAAATTAAATCCTCTAACCATGTCTTGAAGAAACTAAAAAAAAAAAAAACGTTGATTCATGAGGAATTCCAAAAAGGAAAGTCCATATATTTGAAAACTGCTCTTTCATATGTATGTACTGGGTACACCTAAAGCACGTCTAATCACCCGTAAGGGACTCAAGATGCTGCCCAATTAATCGACCTCGGAAGGATGAAAGGCAAAATGGACCTCGCCGGGAATCGAACCTGCAACCCTCAAGTTGCTACAGAGCTCAGTCACAGTGCATGAGCATGTTGAGCTATCTGTCTGACTTTCATAAAGAAAAGTAAGCTATTACCAAGATACCATCCAAATAAGGAAGCCCCACAATACCCTACTGTCTAAAGACAGAAAGAAGGGCACCAAGAACATTTGAAAAAAGATTCATAAAGCTGTGACTAAACCAAAAGGAAAAGCGACAAATAGGTAAAGCTTAAAAGAAAATCTCAGAAACCACAAGTGGTCTGAATGTAATAAAATAGATGATAAACATCCTAAAATATGAAGTGGACATGAAATAGCCTTAACAAAAAGGCATAATAGTCCTTATAAATCACCAACAAAAGTGGAGACGCTAACAAAACAAAACAAAAAAAAAAAAAAAAAAGGTCTTCAGATCCAAGAATGGACTGAATAAACCTTCCTTCTTAGAGACAAAGAAAAAAATTGAAATAGAAACCAAAATACTGTTCCTGCAAAAAGAAATGGCATAATCACACCTGAAAAAAAAAATTCACAGAGAGTGTACTGAGAAAGATTCTTCCCATAGGTCTTATTCTAGAAATCTATTCAAACGCAAAGAATAACATAGAATTTGGACAGAGTTCATCCAAAAACAATTTAATCTGCCCCCCACCAGAAGGACTGGTTTGAGAACCGCACCTTTATGCAGACTAATAACTAGCAATTATATAGAAGGATAAAAAAAAATGCTTCTTCAGTGCTTACACTGAGTTAACCAAAATTAGCAGCTGATAAAAAAAAACAGTAGTAACTATTACACAAATATAATAAATTGGCCTCAAAGGCCTGTATTAACCCTGCTGGGAAATGAATCTGACCCTTGGGTCTAGAACAAGCGTTTGTAGTCAGGACATTCACCAACTGATCTACATCACTGGACTAAAAGTAGGGTAGAAAAAAAACAAAAAAAACCTCTAAACCTCTAGAAATAATGGAGATAATAAATCAAATAAAGTATTATCCTAACAAGAGAGAGATAAGATATATTTGAAATCATAATAGATATAGTAAACCTAATTAAATGAATACATCTAAAGTAAATAAACAGTTATATACTTAAGAATCTGAAAACTGCTTATGCCAACTGTTCAACAAAGGATGAGAGAACAGTAATGTCAGCCACACAGCTAAAGCTGAGCTAAAAATATACACAGTACATGAATATGCTCTATTAAGGTTATATTCAAATTCTAATGAATCTTGAAAACAAGTACCAGTTTCCATAGAAATAGTAGTACAGTCCCAAGAGGGAATCCGAATAACCATACTCTAGAATATAATACAGATAGTATATTGATTAGAAAAAAAAACTCAAACGCAAAAATGTTAAAATCCAGATTTGAAAAGGATTATTAACATATTTAATAGGAGGATTAGAAATTGAAAAATTTCCTATACAAAGAACAAAAAAATGTTCAAATGAAAAAACATAATTTATGTAAGAACTTACCTGATAAATTCATTTATTTCATATTAGCAAGAGTCCATGAGCTAGTGACGTATGGGATATACATTCCTACCAGGAGGGGCAAAGTTTCCCAAACCTTAAAATGCCTATAAATACACCCCTCACCACACCCACAAATCAGTTTAACGAATAGCCAAGAAGTGGGGTGATAAGAAAAAAGTGCGAAAGCATAAAAAATAAGGAATTGGAATAATTGTGCTTTATACAAAAAAATCATAACCACCACAAAAAAGGGTGGGCCTCATGGACTCTTGCTAATATGAAAGAAATGAATTTATCAGGTAAGTTCTTACATAAATTATGTTTTCTTTCATGTAATTAGCAAGAGTCCATGAGCTAGTGACGTATGGGATAATGACTACCCAAGATGTGGATCTTTCCACGCAAGAGTCACTAGAGAGGGAGGGATAAAATAAAGACAGCCAATTCCTGCTGAAAATAATCCACACCCAAAATAAAGTTTAAAAAAAACATAAGCAGAAGATTCAAACTGAAACCGCTGCCTGAAGTACTTTTCTACCAAAAACTGCTTCAGAAGAAGAAAACACATCAAAATGGTAGAATTTAGTAAAAGTATGCAAAGAGGAACCAAGTTGCTGCTTTGCAAATCTGAACAACCGAAGCTTCATTCCTAAACGCCCAGGAAGTAAAAACTGACCTAGTACAATGAGCTGTAATCCTTTGAGGCTGAGTTTTACCCGACTCGACATAGGCATGATGAAATAAAGATTTCAAACCAAGATGCCAAAGAAATGGCAGAAGCTTTCTGGCCTTTTCTAGAACCAGAAAAGATGAAAAATAGACTAGAAGTCTTCCGGAAAGACTTAGTAGCTTCAACATAATATTTCAAAGCTCTAACAACATCCAAAGAATGCAATGATCTCTCCTTAGAATTCGTAGGATTAGGACATAATGAAGGAACCACAATTTCTCTACTAATGTTGTTAGAATACACAACCTTAGGTAAAAATTCAAAAGAAGTTCGCAACACCGCCTTATCCTGATGAAAAATCAGAAAAGGAGACTCACAAGAAAGAGCAGATAATTCAGAGACTCTTCTGGCAGAAGAGATGGCCAAAAGAAACAAAACTTTCCAAGAAAGAAGTTTAATGTCCAATAAATTCATGGGTTCAAAAGGAGGAGCTAGAAGAGCCCCCAGAACCAAATTCAAACTCCAAGGAGGAGAAATTGACTGAATGACAGGTTTTATACGAACCAAGTCTTGTACAAAACAATGAATATCAGGAAGATTAGCAATCTTTCTGTGAAAAAGAACAGAAAGGGCAGAGATTTGTCCTGTCAAGGAACTTGCGGACAAACCTTTATCTAAACCATCCTGAAGAAACTGTAAAAATTCTCGGAATTCTAAAAGAATGCCAGGAAAAATGATGAGAAGACACCAAGAAATATAAGTCTTCCAGACTCTATAATATATCTCTCTAGATACAGATTTACGAGCCTGTAACATAGTATTAATCACAGAGTCAGAGAAACCTCTTTGACCAAGAATGAAGCGTTCAATCTCCATACCCTTAAATGTAAAGATTTGAGATCCTGATGGAAAAAAGGACCTTGCGACAGAAGGTCTGGTCTTAACGAATGAGCCCACGGTTGGCAAGAGGCCATCCGAAAAAGATCCGTCAATGCTGGAGTTACCAGCAGAACAAACGAGCATTCCTTCAGAATCTTGGAGATTACTCTTGGAAGAAGAACTAGAGGCGGAGAGATATAGGCAGGATGATACTTCCAAGGAAGTGATAATGCATTCACTGCCTCCGCCTGAGGATCCCGGGATCTGAACAGATACCTGGGAAGTTTCTTGTTTAGATGAGAAGCCATCAGATCTATTTCTGGAAGTTCCCACATTTGAACAATCTGAAGAAATACCTCTGGGTGAAGAGACCATTCGCCCGGATACAACGTTTGACGACTGAGATAATCCGCTTCCCAATTGTCTATACCTGGGAAATGAACCGCAGAGATTAGACAGGAGCTGGATTCCGCCCAAACCAGAATTCGAGATACTTCTTTCATAGCCAGAGGACTGTGAGTCCCTCCTTGATGATTGATGTATGCCACAGTTGTGACATTGTCTGTCTGAAAACAAATGAACAATTCTCTCTTCAGAAGAGGCCAAGACTGAAGAGCTCTGAAAATTGCATGGAGTTCCAAAATATTGATCGGTAATCTCACCTCCTGAGATTCCCAAACCCCTTGTGCAGTCAGAGACCCCCACACAGCTCCCCAACCTGAAAGACTTGCATCTGTTGAAATTACAGTCCAGGTCGGAAGAACAAAAGAAGCCCCCTGAACTAAACGATGGTGATCTGTCCACCACGTCAGAGAGTGTCGTACAATCGGTTTTAAAGATATTAATTGAGATATCTTTGTGTAATCCCTGCACCACTGGTTCAGCATACAGAGCTTTAGAGGTCGCATGTGAAAATGAGCAAAGGAGATCGCGTCCGATGCAGCAGTCATAAGACCTAAAATGTCCATGCATAAGGCTACCAAAGGGAATGATTGTGACTGAAGGTTTTGACAAGCTGATATCAATGTTAGACTTCTTTTGTCTGAAAAAGACAGAGTCATAGACACTGAATCTATCTGGAAACCTAAAAAGGTTACCCTTGTCTGAGGAATCAATGAACTTTTTGGTAAATTGATCCTCCAACCATGATCTTGAAGAAACAACACAAGTCGATTCGTATGAGATTCTGCTAAATGTGAAGACTGAGCAAGTACCAAGATATCGTCCAAATAAGGAAATACCAATACCCTGTTCTCTGATTAGACAGAAGGGCACAGAGAACCTTTGTAAAAATTCTTGGAGCTGATGCTAGGCCAAACGGTAGAGCCACAAAACTGGTAATGCTTGTCTAGAAAAGAGAATCTCAGAAACTAAAAGTGATCTGGATGAATCGGAATATGCAGATATGCATCCTGTAAATCTATTGTAGACATATAATGCCCTTGCTGAACAAAAGGCAGGATAGTCCTAACAGTTACCATCTTGAATGTTGGTATCCTTACATAACGATTAAATATTGATAGATCCGGAACTGGTCTGAAGGAATTGACCTTCTTTGGTACAATGAAGAGATAGGATAAAACCCCAGCCCCTGTTCCAGAACTGGAACTGGCATAATTACTCCAGCCAACTCTAGATCTGTAACACATTTCAGAAATGCTTGAGCCTTTGCTGGGACACGGGAAAGAAAAAAATCTCTTTGCAGGAGGCCTTAACTTGAAGCCAATTCTGTACCCTTCTGAAACAATGTTCTGAAACCAGAGATTGTGAACGGAATTGATCCAAATTTCTTTGAAAAAAACGTAAACTGCCCCATACCAGCTGAGCTGGAATGAGGGCCGCACCTTCATGGGAACTTAGGAGCTGGCTTTGGGTTTCTATAAGGCTTGGATATAATCCAAAGTGAAGATGGTTTCCAAACTGATACCGCTCCTGAGGATGAAGGATCAGGCTTTTGTTCCTTGTTGTGATGAAAGGAACGAAAACGATTATTAGACCTAAATTTACCTTAGATTTTTTATCCTGTGGTAAAAAAGTTCCCTTCCTGCCAGTAACAGTTGAGATAAAAGAATCCAACTGAAAACCGAATAATTTATTACCCTGGAAAGAAAGGGATAGCAAAGTTGACTTAGAAGACATATCAGCATTCCAAGTTTTAAGCCATAAATCTCTTCTAGCTAAAATAGATAGAGACATATACCTGACATCAACTCTAATGATATCAAAGATGGCATAACAAATAAAATAATTAGCATGTTATAGAAGAATAATAATGCTATGAGAATTATGATCTGTTACTTGTTGCGCTAAAGCTTCTAACCAAAAAGTTGAAGCTGCAGCAACATCCGCTAAAAATATAGCAGGAGTAGAGACAGCCCCATTAACCTTAGGGATTTTGTCCCAAACTCTAATCTGTCAGATGGCACAGGATATAATTGCTTAAAACATTTTAAAAGGAGTAAATGAATTACCCAAATTATTCCATTCCCTGGAAATTACTTCAGAAATAGCATCAGGGACAGGAAACACTTCTGGAATAACTACAGGAGATTTAAAAACCTTATTTAAACGTTTAGATTTAGTATCAAGAGGACCAGAATCCTCTATTTCTAATGCAATTAAGACTTCTTTAAATAAAGAACGAATAAATTCCATCTTGAACAAATACAAAGATTTATCAGCATCAACCTCTGAGACAGAAACCTCTGAACCAGAAGAACCATTATCAGTATCAGAATGATGATGTTCATTTAAAAATTCATCTGAAAAAAGAGAAGTTTTAAAAGACTTATGTATACTAGAAGGAGAAATAACAGACATAGCCTTCTTAATGGATTTAGAAACAAAATCTCTTATGGTATCAGGAACACTCTGAGTATTAGATGTTGACTGAACAGCAACAGGTAATGTAACAGTACTAAAACATAATTTATGTAAGAACTTACCTGATAAATTCATATCTTTCATATTAGCAAGAGTCCATGAGCTAGTGACGTATGGGATATACATTCCTACCAGGAGGGGCAAAGTTTCCCAAACCTCAAAATGCCTATAAATACACCCCTCACCACACCCACAATTCAGTTTAACGAATAGCCAAGAAGTGGGGTGATAAAAAAGTGCGAAATCATATAAAATAAGGAATTGGAATAATTGTGCTTTATACAAAAATCATAACCACCACAAAAAAAGGGCGGGCCTCATCAATTACTAGTGGGAATATCACTCCAGGCCAGCAGGAGGCGGCAAAAAGCACCACAGCAGACCGAAAGGAAAATCATAATTTAAGTAAGAACTTCCCTGATAAATTCATTTCTTGCATATTGGCAAGAGTACATGAGCTAGTGACATATGGGATATATAATCCTATCAGGAGGGGCAAAGTTTCCCAAACCTCAAAATGCCTATAAATACACCCCTCACCACACCCACAATTCAGTTTAACGAATAGCCAAGTAGTGGGGTGATAAAATAATGAGTAAAAAAAAAAGCATACAAAAAGAGGAACTGGAAATATAATTGTGCTTTTATACAAAAATCATAACCACCATAAAAAAGGGTGGGTCTCATGGACTCTTGGCAACATAAAAGATGAATTTATCAGGTAAGTTCTTACATAAATTATGTTTTCTTTCATGTAATTAGCAAGAGTCCATGAGCTAGTGACGTATGGGATAATGATTACCCAAGATGTGGATCTTTCCACACAAGAGTCACTAGAGAGGGAGGGATAAAATAAAGACAGCCAATTCCTGCTGAAAATAATCCACACCCAAAATAAAGTTAAATGAAAACATAAGCAGAAGATTCAGACTGAAACCGCTGCCTGAAGTACTTTTCTACCAAAAACTGCTTCAGAAGAAGAAAATACATCAAAATGGTAGAATTTAGTAAAAGTATGCAAAGAGGACCAAGTTGCTGCTTTGCAAATCTGATCAACCGAAGCTTCATTCCTAAACGCCCAGGAAGTAGAAACTGACCTGGTAGAATGAGCTGTAATCCTCTGAGGCGGAGATTTACCCGACTCAACATAGGCAAGATGAATTAAAGATTTCAACCAAGATGCCAAAGAAATGGCAGAAGCTTTCTGGCCTTTTCTAGAACCGGAAAAGATAACAAATAGACTAGAAGTCTTTCGGAAAGACTTAGTAGCTTCAACATAATATTTCAAAGCTCTAACAACATCCAAAGAATGCAATGATTTCTCCTTAGAATTCTTAGGATTAGGACATAATGAAGGAACCACAATTTCTCTACTAATGTTGGAATTCACAACTTTAGGTAAAAATTCAAAAGAAGTTCGCAACACCGCCTTACCCTGATGAAAAATCAGAAAAGGAGACTCACAAGAAAGAGCAGATAATTCAGAAACTCTTCTGGCAGAAGAGATGGCCAAAAGGAACAAAACTTTCCAAGAAAGTAATTTAATGTCCAATGAATGCATAGGTTCAAAGGGAGGAGCTTGAAGAGCTCCCAGAACCAAATTCAAACTCCAAGGAGGAGAAATTGACTTAATGACAGGTTTTATACGAACCAAAGCTTGTACAAAACAATGAATATCAGGAAGAATAGCAATCTTTCTGTGAAAAAGAACAGAAAGAGCAGAGATTTGTCCTTTCAATGAACTTGCAGACAAACCCTTATCTAAACCATCCTGAAGAAACTGTAAAATTCTCGGTATTCTAAAGGAATGCCAAGAAAAATGATGAGAAAGACACCAAGAAATATAAGTCTTCCAGACTCTATAATATATCTCTCTAGATAAAGATTTACGAGCCTGTAACATAGTATTAATCACAGAGTCAGAGAAACCTCTTTGACCAAGAATCAAGCGTTCAATCTCCATACCTTTAAATTTAAGGATTTCAGATCCTGATGGAAAAAAGGACCTTGTGACAGAAGGTCTGGTCTTAACGGAAGAGTCCACGGTTGGCAAGAGGCCATCCGGACAAGATCCGCATACCAAAACCTGTGAGGCCATGCCGGAGCTACCAGCAGAACAAACGAGCATTCCTTCAGAATCTTGGAGATTACTCTTGGAAGAAGAACTAGAGGCGGAAAGATATAGGCAGGATGATACTTCCAAGGAAGTGATAATGCATCCACTGCCTCCGCCTGAGGATCCCGGGATCTGGACAGATATCTGGGAAGTTTCTTGTTTAGATGAGACGCCATCAGATCTATTTCTGGAAGTTCCCACATTTGAACAATCTGAAGAAATACCTCTGGGTGAAGAGACCATTCGCCCGGATGCAACGTTTGGCGACTGAGATAATCGCTTCCCAATTGTCTATACCTGGGATATGAACCGCAGAGATTAGACAGGAGCTGGATTCCGCCCAAACCAAAATTTGAGATACTTCTTTCATGGCTAGAGGACTGTGAGTCCCTCCTTGATGATTGATGTATGCCACAGTTGTGACATTGTCTGTCTGAAAACAAATGAACGATTCTCTCTTCAGAAGAGGCCAAAACTGAAGAGCTCTGAAAATTGCACGGAGTTCCAAAATATTGATCGGTAATCTCACCTCCTGAGATTCCCAAACTCCTTGTGCCGTCAGAGATCCCCACACAGCTCCCCAACCTGTGAGACTTGCATCTGTTGAAATTACAGTCCAGGTCGGAAGCACAAAAGAAGCCCCCTGAATTAAACGAAAAAATCTCTTTGCAGGAGGTCTCATCTTGAAACCAATTCTGTACCCTTCTGAAACAATGTTCTGAATCCAAAGATTCTGAACAGAATTGATCCAAATTTCTTTGAAAAAACGTAACCTGCCCCCTACCAGCTGAGCTGGAATGAGGGCCGCACCTTCATGAGGACTTAGAAGCAGGCTTTGCCTTTCTAGCAGGCTTGGATTTATTCCAGACTGGAGATGGTTTCCAAACTGAAACTGCTCCTGAGGATGAAGGATTAGGCTTTTGTTCTTTGTTGAAACGAAAGGAACGAAAACGATTATTAGCCCTGTTTTTACCTTTAGATTTTTTATCCTGTGGTAAAAAAGTTCCTTTCCCACCAGTAACAGTTGAGATAATAGAATCCAACTGAGAACCAAATAATTTGTTACCCTGGAAAGAAATGGAAAGTAGAGTTGATTTAGAAGCCATATCAGCATTCCAAGTCTTAAGCCATAAAGCTCTTCTAGCTAAAATAGCTAGAGACATAAACCTGACATCAACTCTGATAATATCAAAAATGGCATCACAGATAAAATTATTAGCATGCTGAAGAAGAATAATAATATCATGAGAATCATGATGTGTTACTTGTTGCGCTAAAGTTTCCAACCAAAAAGTTGAAGCTGCAGCAACATCAGCCAAAGATATAGCAGGTCTAAGAAGATTACCTGAACACAGATAAGCTTTTCTTAGAAATGATTCAATTTTCCTATCTAAAGGATCCTTAAATGAAGTACCATCTGACGTAGGAATAGTAGTACGTTTAGCAAGGGTAGAAATAGCCCCATCAACTTTAGGGATTTTGTCCCAAAATTCTAATCTGTCAGACGGCACAGGATATAATTGCTTAAAACGTTTAGAAGGAGTAAATGAATTACCCAATTTATCCCATTCTTTGGAAATTACTGCAGAAATAGCATTAGGAACAGGAAAAACTTCTGGAATAACCACAGGAGATTTAAATACCTTATCCAAACGTTTAGAATTAGTATCAAGAGGACCAGAATCCTCTATTTCTAAAGCAATTAGTACTTCTTTAAGTAAAGAACGAATAAATTCCATTTTAAATAAATATGAAGATTTATCAGCATCAATCTCTGAGACAGAATCCTCTGAACCAGAAGAGTCATCAGAATCAGAATGATGATGTTCATTTAAAAATTCCTCTGTAGGAAGAGAAGTTTTAAAAGATTTTTTACGTTTACTAGAAGGAGAAATAACAGACATAGCCTTCTTTATGGATTCAGAAACAAAATCTCTTATATTATCAGGAACATTCTGCACCTTAGATGTTGAAGGAACTGCAACAGACAATGGTACTTTACTAAAGGAAATATTATCTGCATTAACAAGTTTGTCATGACAATTAATACAAACAACAGCCGGAGGAATAGCTACCAAAAGTTTACAGCAGATACACTTAGCTTTGGTAGATCCAGCACTAGACAGCGATTTTCCTGTAGTATCTTTTGACTCAGATGCAACGTGAGACATCTTGCAATATGTAAGAGAAAAAACAACATATAAAGCAAAATTGATCAAATTCCTTAAATGACAGTTTCAGATATGGGAAAAAATGCCAAAGAACAAGCTTCTAGCAACCGGAAGCAATGAAAAATGAGACTTAAATAATGTGGAGACAAAAGTGACGCCCATATTTTTTAGCGCCAAATAAGACGCCCACATTATTTGGCGCCTAAATGCTTTTGGCGCCAAAAATGACGCCACATCCGGAACGCCGACACTTGGCGCAAAATAACGTCAAAAAATGACGCAACAGAAAAGATTTTTTGCGCCAAAAAAGTCTGCGCCAAGAAGGACGCAATAAAATGAAGCATTTTCAGCCCCCGCGAGCCTAACAGCCCACAGGGAAAAAGAGTCAAATTTTTGAAGGTAAGAAAAAATGATTAATTCAAATGCATTATCCCAAATATGAAACTGACTGTCTGAAAAATAAGGAATGTTGAACATTCTGAGTCAAGGCAAATAAATGAGACACAGGGATCGGTACAGCGCCAGAAGGCCAAGGGACAAATATACAAAACTGCCGATACGTTTAAAAATGTGGATTTATTACAATCAGATAAAATAATAAATTGTACAATAAGATAAAACCAAGTGGTGTAGTGGCAAAAATTGCCAATCAAGTATTAAAACCATAGGACGGTAAGTGGATTTAAAAAAACTTTAAAATCAGAAATAACTTGGCATTCATATAATTAACGTAGAAGTCTAGTGTACATAAAAAGGTTGATAGCGCTGTCTGAGAATTTATGTACACTAGACTTCTACGTTAATTATATGAATGCCAAGTTATTTCTGATTTTAAAGTTTTTTTAAATCCACTTACCGTCCTATGGTTTTATATATGTTTTAATACTTGATTGGCAATTTTTGCCACTACACCACTTGGTTTTATCTTATTGTACAATTTATTATTTTATCCGATTGTAATAAATCCACATTTTTAAACGTATCGGCAGTTTTGTATATTTGTCCCTTGGCCTTCTGGCGCTGTACCGATCCCTGTGTCTCAGTATTACTTTTTTCTGGGGGAGGTTAGACCCCATTTTTCGGTCACAGCTTAGGGCATTCTTAGCGCTAGAATACCACCATTATTATCTATCAAGGCAAATAAATGTTTGAATACATATATTTAGAACTTTATAAACAAAGTGCCCAACCATAGCTTAGAGTGTCACAGAAAATAAGATTTACTTACCCCAGGACACTCATCTACATGTTTGTAGAAAGCCAAACCAGTACTGAAACGAGAATCAGCAGAGGTAATGGTATATATAAGAGTATATCGTCGATCTGAAAAGGGAGGTAAGAGATGAATCTCTACGACCGATAACAGAGAACCTATGAAATAGACCCCGTAGAAGGAGATCACTGCATTCAAATAGGCAATACTCTCCTCACATCCCTCTGACATTCACTGCACGCTGAGAGGAAAACCGGGCTCCAACTTGCTGCGGAGCGCATATCAACGTAGAATCTAGCACAAACTTACTTCACCACCTCCATCGGAGGCAAAGTTTGTAAAACTGAATTGTGGGTGTGGTGAGGGGTGTATTTATAGGCATTTTGAGGTTTGGGAAACTTTGCCCCTCCTGGTAGGAATGTATATCCCATACGTCACTAGCTCATGGACTCTTGCTAATTACATGAAAGAAACAATGAATATCAGGAAGAATAGCAATCCTTTCGTGAAAAAGAACAGAAAGAGCAGAGATTTGTCCTTTCAAGGAACTTGCAGACAAACCTTATCCAAACCATCCTGAAGAAACTGTAAAATTCTCGGAATTCTAAAAGAATGCCAGGAAAAATGATGAGAAAGACACCAAGAAATGTAAGTCTTCCAGACTCGATAATATATCATCCTAGATACAGATCTACGAGCCTGTAACATAGTATTAATCACAGAGTCAGAGAAACCTCTTTGACCAAGAATCAAACGTTCAATCTCCATACCTTTAAATTTAAGGATTTGAGATCCTGATGGTAAAAAAGGACCTTATGACAGAAGGTCTGGTCTTAACGGAAGAGTCCACGGATGACAAGAAGCCATGCGGACAAGATCTGCATACCAAAACCTGTGAGGCCATGCTGGAGCCACCAGCAGAAAAAACGAGCATTCCTTCAGAATCTTGGAGATTACTCTTGGAAGAAGAACTAGAGGCGGAAAGATATAGGCAGGATGATACTTCCAAGGAAGTGACAATGCATCCACTGCTTCCGCCTGAGGATCCCTGGATCTGGACAGATACCTGGGAAGTTTCTTGTGTAGATGAGAAACCATCAGATCTATTTCTGGAAGTCCCCACATTTGAACAATCTGAAGAAACACCTCTGTGTGAAGAGACCACTCGCCCGGATGTAACGCTTGGCGACTGAGATAATCCGCTTCCCAATTGTCTATACCTGGGATATGAACCGCAGAGATTAGACAGGAGCTGGATTCCGCCCATACCAGAATTCGAGATACTTCTTTCATAGCCAGAGGACTGAGTCCCTTCTTGATGATTGATATATGCCACAGTTGTGACATTGTCTGTCTGAAAACAAATGAACGATTCTCTCTTTAGAAGAGGCCATGACTGAAGAGCTCTGAAAATTGCACGGAGTTCCAAAATATTGATTGGAAATCTCACCTCCTGAGATTTCCCAAACCCCTTGTGCTGTCAGAAACCCCCATACAGCTCCCCAACCTGTCAGACTTGCATCTGTTGAGATCACAGTCCAGGTTGGAAGAAAAAAAGAAGCCCCCTGAACTAAACGATGGTGGTCTGTACCACGTCAGAGGGTGTCGAACAATCGGTTTTAAAGATATTAAATGAGATATCTTTGTATAATCCCGGCACCACCGGTTCAGCATACAGAGCTGAAGAGGTCGCATGTGAAAATGAGCAAAGGGGAACACGTCCAATGCAGCAGTCATAAGAACCTAGAATTTCCATGCATAAGGCTACCGAAGGGAATGATTGTGACTGAAGGTTTCGATAAGCTGAAACCAATTTCAGACGTCTCTAATCCAACAGAAACAGAGACATGGACACAATCTATCCGGAAATCTAAAAAAAGGTTACTCTTGTCTGAGGAATCAACAAACTTTTTGGTTAATTGATCCTCCAACAATGTTCTTGAAGAAACAACACTCATAAAAAGCTGGAAAGGATCTTTCCATTGAAAATGAGCAAAGGGAATTGAATCCAATGCTGTTAAAACTTCTATGCATATATAGCAACTGAAGGAAATAATAGAGACTAAAGGTACCGACAGACGGAACCCAAATCAAATTGTCCCTTGTCTGATAGAGACAAAGATAGTGACATAAACCATCTGGAAACCTAAAAAAGGTGACCCTTGCGTGAGGAATCAAGAGCTTTTGAAAAAAAGATCCTCTATGTCCTGAAGAGCAAGTGAAACATATGAGATTCCGCATCCACAGGAAATAATCTGAATGAAAACAGAAAAATGAAGAATATGCATTTATTGTATCCAATGAAAACAAATAATGCTATCAATGACCATAAAAAAGGCAGAATAGTTTGAATAAAACTCCAAAACCCAGTTCCTAGAAAAAGAACTGGAAGAAATACCCCAGAAGATTCCAGGTCTGAGCAGCGCTTGAGCCATGCTTCAACAGTATCCAGAATATATAGGACAGAAACACACTGAAAGAAAGTGTTAGCCTTACTGGAATAAAATCAAAGAAATTTGGACAGAATAGAACCAAATAAATTTCAAAGAAGTCTTAACCTGCCCCTTACCAGCCAAGCTGGAATACGGCACGTACATCGCAATATTAGGGAGCTGATTTCGAACCTCAATTATAAACATGTTACTTGGGAAAGAACTCAGGAATTTGTTCCTTAATAAGAACAACCAAACTAATATAAGCTTAAAGTTTAGTCTTAGAACTCAATCTTGAAGCCCATAGTAACAGTTAAGAATTGAATCCAATTATAATTGATTATCTTAGAACAAAAGAAATATGGATTTTCTTTTTGTTTATTTTTTGTTCTTTGTTGTTTTTTTTGTTTTTTTTTAAAAAAAAACACAAAATTCTTCTAGCTAAAATAGCTAAAGACATAGATTAACCCTCATTTGCGAATATATTCAATAAAATGAAGACACAAATGAAGTCATTAGCATGATAGTCCAGTTTAAAGGACCAGTCAAAACAGAGGACTTGCAAAATGCAAAACAAGACAAATGCAACAGCACCTAGTCTAGTAAATGTTGTCCCTTTAACAATGCTAAAATAAATCATAATCTGATACTTAGAAAAGTACCTGAAACTAAATAAATTTTCCATAAATAAGATATAACTATATAAAAGGAAAATAAATACTATTTTGCTATAACAACAATAGCATAATTAGTAGGAGTAGAGATAGCTCCAATAAATTGGAGAACCCTCCAAATTAAATTTAACTGCTGACAAAGAATATAGTTTAAAAATAAAAGAAAATTCTCAGCCTATTCCATTCCCTAGTATGGGGAATTGGAAGGAAAACCTCTGAAATCACAGAAGAATAAAAAGGCAGAAATAGTGTCAGCTAGTTTTAAAGAACTAGTTACCTTAATATCCAAAATAATCAACACCTCTTCAACAAAGAACAAATGTACTTTAATAATAAAAAATTTATATAAAAAAGTAGATTTGTTAGTGTCAATATCTGATGAAGAGAATTTCTGAAAGAGAAAAAAACATCATCAGAGAAGGATAAATCAGTATGTTGTTGGTCATTTGAAACTTCAATAATTAAAAAAGAAGTGAAAAAGACCTAAAAATTGATATTAGAAGGCACAAAGTCAGACAAAGCCTTAATCAGAAAAAATATTTCTTAAAAATCTTCTAAACATTTCTTGTACTTAAGAATGGAAATGTATAAAGCATAAATACTAATGGAATCTGCATGTAAAAGTATATCATAATAACTTAATACAAACCATAGCTAAAGATAAACATTTATAACATTTAAAATAAATGAACTTAGCTTTGGTAGAACTGAAACTCAGTTAAGCATTTTTCCAGAAGTGGCTTCTGACTCAGGGACAAACGGAGACATCTTGCAATATGTAATAGAAAAAACAACATATAAAGCAAAATTGATCAAATTCCTTAAATGACAGTTTCAGGAATGGGGAAAAAAATGCCAGTGAACAAGCTTCTAGCAACCAGAAGCAATAAATAATGAGACTTAAATAATGTGGAGACAATAGAGACGCCCATATTTTTTAGCGCCAAAAAAGACGCCCACATTATTTGGCGCCTAAATGCTTTTGGCGCCAAAAATGACGCCACATCCGGAACGCCGACACTTTTGGCGCAAAAAAAGTAAAAAAAATGACGCAACTTCCGGCAACACGTATGACGCCGGAAACAAAAAATTTTTGCGCCAAAAAAGTCCGCGCCAAGAATGACGCAATAAAATGAAGCATTTTCAGCCCCCGCGAGCCTAATAGCCCACAGGGAAAAAGAGTCAAATTTTTGAAGGTAAGAAAAAATGATTAATTCAAATGCATTATCCCAAATATGAAACTGACTGTCTGAAAAATAAGGAATGTTGAACATTCTGAGTCGAGGCAAATAAATGTTTGAATACATATATTTAGAACTTTATAAACAAAGTGCCCAACCATAGCTTAGAGTGTCACAGAAAATAAGATTTACTTACCCCAGGACACTCATCTACATGTTTGTAGAAAGCCAAACCAGTACTGAAACTGTAATCAGCAGAGGTAATGGTATATATAAGAGTATATCGTCGATCTGAAAAGGGAGGTAAGAGATGAATCTCTACGACCGATAACAGAGAACCTATGAAATAGACCCCGTAGAAGGAGATCATTGAATTCAAATAGGCAATACTCTCCTCACATCCCTCTGACATTCACTGCACGCTGAGAGGAAAACCGGGCTCCAACTTGCTGCGGAGCGCATATCAACGTAGAATCTAGCACAAACTTACTTCACCACCTCCATAGGAGGCAAAGTTTGTAAAAACTGATTTGTGGGTGTGGTGAGGGGTGTATTTATAGGCATTTTGAGGTTTGGGAAACTTTGCCCCTCCTGGTAGGAATGTATATCCCATACGTCACTAGCTCATGGACTCTTGCTAATTACATGAAAGAAATATAATGTTATATAATTCCGCAGACTGAGTTTCAAATTGAAATTATAAAAAATGTTAATTAAACTTTACAAAGGTACCAATTACAAATCTATTATTTTAAATAGTTTTTAATGAGTTAAAAATATTTTTGGGGTTTACTATCCCTTTAACAGCTCTGCTGTGGTGCTCTTTGCCTCCTCCTGCTGGCCAGGATTGATATTCCCACTAGTAATTGACATTGTAGGCTCTCCATATCTTAAGAAAAAACGTTTATATCCAACTAAAAACATAATTTATGCTTACCTGATAAATTCCTTTCTTCTGTAGTGTGATCAGTCCACGGGTCATCATTACTTCTGGGATATTACTCCTCCCCAACAGGAAGTGCAAGAGGATTCACCCAGCAGAGCTGCATATAGCTCCTCCCCTCTACGTCACTCCCAGTCATTCGACCAAGGACCAACGAGAAAGGAAAAGCCAAGGGTGAAGTGGTGACTGGAGTATAAATTAAAAAATATTTACCTGCCTTAAAAACAGGGCGGGCCGTGGACTGATCACACTACAGAAGAAAGGAATTTATCAGGTAAGCATAAATTATGTTTTCTTCTGTTAAGTGTGATCAGTCCACGGGTCATCATTACTTCTGGGATACCAATACCAAAGCAAAAGTACACGGATGACGGGAGGGATAGGCAGGCTCTTTATACAGAAGGAACCACTGCCTGAAGAACCTTTCTCCCAAAAATAGCCTCCGATGAAGCAAAAGTGTCAAATTTGTAAAATTTGGAAAAAGTATGAAGCGAAGACCAAGTTGCAGCCTTGCAAATCTGTTCAACAGAGGCCTCATTCTTGAAGGCCCAAGTGGAAGCCACAGCTCTAGTAGAATGAGCTGTAATTCTTTCAGGAGGCTGCTGTCCAGCAGTCTCATAAGCTAAACGAATTATGCTACGAAGCCAAAAAGAAAGAGAGGTAGCGGAAGCTTTTTGACCTCTCCTCTGCCCAGAGTAAATGACAAACAGAGAAGACGTTTGTCGAAATTCCTTAGTTGCCTGTAAGTAAAATTTTAGAGCACGGACTACATCCAGGTTGTGCAGTAGACGTTCCTTCTTTGAAAAAGGATTTGGGCATAAAGAAGGAACAACAATCTCTTGATTGATATTCCTGTTAGTAACTACCTTAGGTAAGAACCCAGGTTTAGTACGCAGGACTACCTTATCCGAATGAAAAATCAAATAAGGAGAATCACAATGTAAGGCTGATAATTCAGAGACTCTTCGAGCCGAGGAAATAGCCATTAAAAATAGAACTTTCCAAGATAACAACTTTATATCAATGGAATGAAGGGGTTCAAACGGAACGCCCTGTAAAACATTAAGAACAAGGTTTAAACTCCATGGTGGAGCAACAGTTTTAAACACAGGCTTAATCCTGGCCAAAGCCTGACAAAAAGCCTGGACGTCAGGAACTTCTGACAGACGTTTGTGTAACAGAATGGACAGAGCTGAGATCTGTCCCTTTAAAGAACTAGCAGATAAACCCTTTTCTAAACCTTCTTGTAGAAAAGACAATATCCTAGGAATCCTAACCTTACTCCAAGAGTAACCTTTGGATTCACACCAATATAGGTATTTACGCCATATCTTATGGTAAATCTTTCTGGTAACAGGTTTCCTAGCCTGTATTAAGGTATCAATAACTGACTCAGAAAACCCACGTCTTGATAAAATCAAGCGTTCAATTTCCAAGCAGTCAGCTTCAGAGAAGTTAGATTTTGATGTTTGAAGGGACCCTGTATCAGAAGACCAAGGTGGACAGGATGACATGTCCACCAGGTCTGCATACCAAGTCCTGCGTGGCCACGCAGGTGCTATTAGAATCACTGATGCTCTCTCTTGTTTGATTCTGGCAATCAATCGAGGAAGCAACGGGAAGGGTGGAAACACGTAAGCCATCCTGAAGTCCCAAGGTGCTGTCAGAGCATCTATCAGGACTGCTCCTGGATCCCTGGATCTGGACCCGTAACGAGGAAGCTTGGCGTTCTGTCGAGACGCCATGAGATCTATCTCTGGTTGGCCCAAACGTCGAAGTATTTGGGCAAAGACCTCCGGATGAAGTTCCCACTCCCCCGGATGAAAAGTCTGACGATTTAAGAAATCCGCCTTCCAGTTCTCCACTCCCGGGATGTGGATTGCTGACAGGTGGCAAGAGTGAGACTCTGCCCAGCGAATTATCTTTGATACTTCCATCATAGCTAGGGAGCTTCTTGTCCCTCCCTGATGGTTGGTGTAAGCTACAGTCGTGATGTTGTCCGACTGAAACCTGATGAACCCCCGAGTTGTCAACTGGGGCCAAGCCAGGAGGGCATTGAGAACTGCTCAATTCCAGAATGTTTATTGGCAGGAGACTCTCCTCCTGACTCCATTGTCCCTGAGCCTTCAGAGAATTCCAGACGGCACCCCAACCTAGAAGGCTGGCATCTGTTGTTACAATTGTCCAGTCTGGTCTGCTGAATGGCATCCCCCTGGACAGATGTGGCCGAGAAAGCCACCATAGAAGAGAATTTCTGGTCTCTTGATCCAGATTCAGAGAAGGGGATAAGTCTGAGTAATCCCCATTCCACTGACTTAGCATGCACAGTTGCAGTGGTCTGAGGTGTAAGCGTGCAAAGGGTACTATGTCCATTGCCGCTACCATTAAGCCGATTATCTCCATGCATTGAGCCACTGACGGGTGTTGAATGGAATGAAGGGTGCGGCAAGCACTTTGAAGTCTTGTTAGCCTGTCCTCTGTCAGGTAAATCTTCATTTCTACAGAATCTATAAGAGTCCCCAGGAAGGGAACTCTTGTGAGTGGAACGAGTGAACTTTTCTTTTCGTTCACCTTCCATCCATGTGACCTTAGAAATGCCAGCACTAACTCTGTATGAGACTTGGCAGTTTGAAAGCTTGAAGCTTGTATCAGAATGTCGTCTAGGTAAGGAGCTACCGAGATTCCCCGCGGTCTTAGTACCGCCAGAAGAGCACCCAGAACCTTTGTGAAGATTCTTGGAGCTGTAGCCAATCCGAATGGAAGAGCCACAAACTGGTAATGCCTGTCTAGGAAGGCAAACCTTAGGTACCGATAATGATCTTTGTGAATCGGTATGTGAAGGTAAGCATCTTTTAAATCTACAGTGGTCATGTACTGACCCTCTTGGATCATAGGTAAAATTGTCCGAATAGTCTCCATCTTGAACGATGGAACTCTTAGGAATTTGTTTAGGATCTTTAAGTCCAGGATTGGTCTGAAAGTTCCCTCCTTTTTGGGAACCACAAACAGATTTGAGTAAAACCCCTGTCCCTGTTCCGATCGTGGAACTGGATGGATTACTCCCATTAACAAGAGCTCTTGTACGCAGCGTAGAAACGCCTCTTTCTTTGTCTGGATTGTTGACAATCTTGACAGATGAAATCTCTCTCTTGGAGGAGAGTATTTGAAGTCCAGTAGGTATCCCTGAGATATTATCTCTAGCGCCCAGGGATCCTGAACATCTCTTGCCCAAGCCTGGGCGAAGAGAGAAAGTCTGCCCCCCACTAGATCCGATCCCGGATCGGGGGCCCTCAATTCATGCTGTTTTAGGGGCAGCAGCAGGTTTCCTAGTCTGCTTGCCCTTGTTCCAGGACTGGTTAGGTTTCCAGCCTTGTCTGTAGCGAGCAACAGCTCCTTCCTGTTTTGGTGCAGAGGAAGTTGATGCTGCTCCTGCTTTGAAATTACGAAAGGAACGAAAATTAGACTGTCTAGTCTTGGCTTTGGCTTTGTCCTGAGGCAGGGCATGGCCTTTACCTCCTGTAATGTCAGCGATAATCTCTTTCAACCCGGGCCCGAATAAGGTCTGCCCTTTGAAAGGTATATTAAGCAATTTAGACTTAGAAGTAACATCAGCTAACCAGGATTTTAGCCACAGCGCCCTGCGTGCCTGAATGGCGAATCCTGAATTTTTCGCCGTAAGTTTAGTAAGATGTACTACGGCCTCCGAAATGAAAGAATTAGCTAGTTTAAGGACTCTAAGCCTGTCCGTAATGTCGTCCAGAGTAGCTGAACCAATGTTCTCTTCCAGAGACTCAATCCAGAATGCCGCTGCAGCCGTGATCGGCGCAATGCATGCAAGGGGTTGCAATATAAAACCTTGTTGAACAAACATTTTCTTAAGGTAACCCTCTAACTTTTTATCCATTGGATCTGAAAAAGCACAGCTATCCTCCACCGGGATAGTGGTACGCTTAGCTAAGGTAGAAACTGCTCCCTCCACCTTAGGGACCGTTTGCCATAAGTCCCTTGTGGTGGCGTCTATTGGAAACATTTTTCTAAATATCGGAGGGGGTGAGAACGGCACACCGGGTCTATCCCACTCCTTAGTAACAATTTCAGTAAGTCTCTTAGGTATAGGAAAAACCTCAGTACTCGTCGGTACCGCAAAATATTTATCCAACCTACACATTTTCTCTGGTATTGCAACTGTGTTACAATCATTCAGAGCCGCTAACACCTCCCCTAGTAATACACGGAGGTTTTCCAGTTTAAATTTAAAATTTGAAATATCTGAATCCAGTCTGTTTGGATCAGAACCGTCACCCACAGAATGAAGTTCTCCGTCCTCATGTTCTGCCACCTGTGACGCAGTGTCTGACATGGCCCTAATATTATCAGCGCACTCTGTTCTCACCCCAGAGTGATCACGCTTACCTCTTAGTTCTGGTAATTTAGCCAAAACCTCAGTCATAACAGTAGCCATATCCTGTAATGTGATTTGTAATGGCCGCCCAGATGTACTCGGCGCTACAATATCACGCACCTCCCTCTGAGCGGGAGATGTAGGTACTGACACGTGAGGCGAGTTAGTCGGCATAACTCTCCCCTCGTTGTTTGGTGAAATTTGTTCAATTTGTACAGATTGACTTTTATTTAAAGTAGCATCAATACAGTTAGTACATAAATTTCTATTGGGCTCCACTTTGGCATTGCAACAAATGACACAGGTATCATCCTCTGAATCAGACATGTTTAACACACTAGCAAATAAACTTGCAACTTGGAAATACAATTCAATTAGAATAATATTAAAACGTACTGTGCCTTTAAGAAGCACAGAAGATTTATGACAGTTGAAAATTAATAAATTGAAACAGTTATAGCCTCAATCCTTGTAAACAACACAACTTTAGCAAAGGTTTAATCCCATTAGCAAAGATAACAAATTCTGAAAGCAGGAAACAAATTACAGAATAAACGTTTTTTATCTCAGTCAAACTATAATTCTCACAGCTCTGCTGAGAGAAATTACCTCCCTCAAAATAAGTTTTGAAGACCCCTGAGCTCTGTAGAGATGAACCGGATCATGCAGGGAATACAATGAGTTGCTGACTGAAATATTTGATGCGTAGTAAAAGCGCCAAAAAACGGCCCCTCCCCCTCACA
This sequence comes from Bombina bombina, assembly GCF_027579735.1. Lineage (NCBI taxonomy): Eukaryota > Metazoa > Chordata > Amphibia > Anura > Bombinatoridae > Bombina > Bombina bombina. The sequence continues at coordinate 1,361,289,946 of NC_069500.1, forward strand.
CACAGCAGTGAGGGAGAACAGAAACTGTCAGAAAACAGATTAAGCAACTGCCAAGTGGAAAAATAGTGCCCAAACATTTATTCACTCAGTACCTCAGCAAATGAAAACGATTTTACATTCCAGCAAAAACGTTAAACATAATCTCTAGTTATTAAACAGCTTTATGTATTTCATACAGTGTAATTCTAGTGAAGTACCATTCCCCAGAATACTGAAGTGTAAAGTATACATACATGACATATCGGTATGGCAGGATTTTCTCATCAATTCCATTGTCAGAAAATAAAAACTGCTACATACCTCTATGCAGATTCATCTGCCCGCTGTCCCCTGATCTGAAGTTTACCTCTCTTCAGATGGCCGAGAAACAGCAATATGATCTTAACTACTCCGGCTAAAATCATAACAAAAACTCTGGTAGATTCTTCTTCAAACTCTGCCAGAGAGATAATAACACACTCCGGTGCTATTTTAAAATAACAAACTTTTGATTGAAGATATAAAACTAAGTATAATCACCATAGTCCTCTCACACATCCTATCTAGTCGTTGGGTGCAAGAGAATGACTGGGAGTGACGTAGAGGGGAGGAGCTATATGCAGCTCTGCTGGGTGAATCCTCTTGCACTTCCTGTTGGGGAGGAGTAATATCCCAGAAGTAATGATGACCCGTGGACTGATCACACTTAACAGAAGAAAATACTGCTGAAAGAAAATCTACTATGGTGATTGACGGATGCCGTCTGCAGTATATTTTGGATAGATAGCGAACACAAGAGCATTGTCCTGTCACATAAATAGGTCTCTTATTTGTTTAAGTATGACAGGTATTTTTTAAGTCATTGGCAAAAAAAAAGCAAGCAAATGAATGGATGGAAAAAAGGCAAACAAAATAATTTTATCCAAATCCCAAACAATGATGTAATTTAACAATAATTCTATGTACCTGTTTGGTAGGCGAATTCGCTTGATAGCATAGTTACAGTCATCTACTTTGTTTCGGGCTTCAAAGACCACTCCAAAGCCTCCACGCCCCAGACACTGAACAGGTTCAAAATCAGTAAGATACCTATTATGACAATGAAACAAACTGGTTGATAAGAATCTATGTAAAAAAAAAAGCCAGTAACAGCTACAAGTAAGCAATGTGTCCAAGTAAATTCAAGATATCAAATCACATCCACCAGTTTGAGTCACGAAAGAGGCAAAAAAAAAAAAAGTTGGGTTTCATGTCCTAAAAGAGAGTATGCAATTTTAAACAACTTTACAATTTAATTCTATTATCTAATTGCTTCATTCTCTTAGGTGGAAAGCATACCTAGGTAGGCTCAGGAATAGCAATTCACTACGGGGAGCTGCACATACACGCCTCCTGTTTGTCTCACCTGATGTGTTCAGTTGAGCTGAAACGTCAAAGGATACTTATAAAACTAGCAAAATTTGATAATAGAAGTAAATTGGAAACTTGTTTATAACTGCACATGCAAATTGAATTCAGAAATAAAACAAAATGTATGCTTACCTTTGACACGGTGAGTCCATTATTAATTATGAATCATTAATTACTGTTGGGAATATCACTCCTGGCCAGCAGGAGGAAGAAAAGAGAACCACAGCAAAGCTGATAAGTATCACTTCCCTTCCAACAACCCGCAGTCAATCTAAAAAACAGGGAGGGCCGTGTACTCACCGTGTCAAGAAAGAAATAAAAAAAAATATGCTTACCTGATAAATTTATTTATTTCTTAAGACACAGTGAGTCCACGGGATCATCAATTACTGTTGGGAATCAATACCCAAGCTATAGGACACAGATAAGGGAGGGACAAGACAGGTAACCTAAACAGAAGGCACCACTGCTTAAAGAACCCTTCTCCCACAAGAACCTCAGTCGAGGCAAAAGGAATCCAATGTGTAAAAAATGTATAGGGAATGCAGAGAAGACCAAGTTGCAGCCTTGCAAATCCATTCCACAGAAGCTTCATTTGTGAAACCCAAGAGAGACAGCCCTAGTGGAATGAGCTGTAATCCTCTCTGGAGACTGCTGCAAAGCAGTCTCATAAGCAAAACCAATTACACTTTCCACCAGAGGAAAAGAGAACAGAAGCCCTCACACTTCCCAGAGAAACAAACAAGCAAGCAAAGACAGAAGACTGGAGAAATCCTCAGTCTGTAAATAGAATTGTAAAGCACGCACAACCACCAAGTTGTGCAACAAACACTCTTCAGAAGAGAAGAACTACAACAAAGAAGGAACAACAAGTTCTTTATTTAAATCTACGTTAGAAAGGAATCCAACTTAGCACAAAGGACCACCTCATCAGCATGAAGGAGAGCGTGGGACCTCTGTTTTACAGTGTGATTCGCCTTATCTAAGTAGAAGCGATAGCAAAAATAAACAAAACCTTCCAAGATAACTATTAATATCTATGGAATGCAAAGGCTAAAAAAACATAGCTTGGTGCAAAAAAAAAAAACAAAAAAAAAAAAACACACTTTATGAACAAAAGTTAAGGCTCCCAGGAGGAGCAACAGACTTAAACACGGGCCGGATTCTGAGCAAGGCCTGACAACATTTTGCACATCTGGCACGACCGCCAGTCACTTAAGCAGCCAGAAAGACAATGCAGAAATCTGACCCTTCAGAGGACTGACAAACTCCAGACCTTCCCACAGAAAGGACAAAATACTAAGAATCCTGACCCTACTCCTAGAGAGGCCTACGGATTCACAGAAGGACATTTACACCATATTTTATGGTAACTGTTTCAAGAAAAAAAAAGTCTACTAGTCCAAAAACTGTCTCAAGACCAACTCAGGAACCCACACTTACACCGAACTAAGCGTCCAATCTCCTAGCAGTCAGCTTCAGAGAAAAGATTTGGGAGAAAGAAAAGACCCCGATTAAAAAGGTCCTTCCTCAGAAGCAATCTCCAAGGTGAAATAGACAATATCTCCGCTAAGACTGTCTACCCAATCCTGCAAGGCCACTCAGGAGCTCAGAATTACTGATGCTCTCTCCAGTTTGACACTAGAAATAACTTGTGAAAGGAAGAAAACAGAGGAAACAGGGATGTTAGACTGAAATCCCAGAAAACACCAACAGAACATCTATCAGAACGGTGTGCAGGTCAGTAGATCCTGAACTGTATCGTGGAAGCTTGGCATTCAGTTGAAACACCCTCAAAAGCCCATTCCGGGAATCCCCCATATAAGGCTTTACCCAGAGAGCACCTCCAGAAGGAGTTAAGAAATTTGCATGTCCTGGAAAATAGCAAAAGGAATGATGGAATACCATCAGACCAATCCCCCCCCCCCATACACAGAGTCACTGAAAAGTGAAGAAAAATCAACTGCAGCTCATTCCAAACTCCCAACCTCCTGATTGCAAGATGGCTAGGACTTCCACCGGCCACTAGAGCTTGCTGTTGGCCAGACAGTAGACTGCACAGAGGGTAAAGGAATACATTCTTGATTGTTTGACCACTGTTAGACATCTTTTCATAGATAGATAATCTAATCAGGTCCAAGCATACCGCACTGGGTGTTCCCAGGCAGACACCCATCCAGGCCTGACCCTGCATAACTTCCGAGATCAGGCGGAATCTGGCGCATTCAGGGTATTGTAACGGTAGACCCAAATAAATCACGCTTGTGGATGGAACAAGGGAACTCTTCTCCAGATTCATCTTCCACCCCTGGAAAAGAAGATTGGACAAGATCCCTTAAGAGACTTTGCTGGATTGATGATACCTGAACCATATATTGTCCAGAAAAACATAATTTATGTAAGAACTTACCTGATAAATTCATTTCTTTCATATTAGCAAGAGTCCATGAGCTAGTGACTTATGGGATATACATTCCTACCAGGAGGGGCAAAGTTTCCCAAACCTCAAAATGCCTATAAATACACCCCTCACCACACCCACAATTCAGTTTAACGAATAGCCAAGAAGTGGGGTGATAAAGTGCGAAAGCATATAAAATAAGGAATTGGAATAATTGTGCTTTATACAAAAATCATAACCACCACAAAAAAAGGGCGGGCCTCATGGACTCTTGCTAATATGAAAGAAATGAATTTATCAGGTAAGTTCTTACATAAATTATGTTTTCTTTCATGTAATTAGCAAGAGTCCATGAGCTAGTGACGTATGGGATAATGATTACCCAAGATGTGGATCTTTCCACACAAGAGTCACTAGAGAGGGAGGGATAAAATAAAGACAGCCAATTCCTGCTGAAAATAATCCACACCCAAAATAAAGTTTAATGAAAAACATAAGCAGAAGATTCAAACTGAAACCGCTGCCTGAAGTACTTTTCTACCAAAAACTGCTTCAGAAGAAGAAAATACATCAAAATGGTAGAATTTAGTAAAAGTATGCAAAGAGGACCAAGTTGCTGCTTTGCAAATCTGATCAACCGAAGCTTCATTCCTAAACGCCCAGGAAGTAGAAACTGACCTAGTAGAATGAGCTGTAATCCTCTGAGGCGGAGTTTTACCCGACTCAACATAGGCAAGATGAATTAAAGATTTCAACCAAGATGCCAAAGAAATGGCAGAAGCTTTCTGGACTTTTCTAGAACCGGAAAAGATAACAAATAGACTAGAAGTCTTTCGGAAAGACTTAGTAGCTTCAACATAATATTTCAAAGCTCTAACAACATCCAAAGAATGCAACGATTTCTCCTTAGAATTCTTAGGATTAGGACATAATGAAGGAACCACAATTTCTCTACTAATGTTGGAATTCACAACTTTAGGTAAAAATTCAAAAGAAGTTCGCAACACCGCCTTATCCTGATGAAAAATCAGAAAAGGAGACTCACAAGAAAGAGCAGATAATTCAGAAACTCTTCTGGCAGAAGAGATGGCCAAAAAGGAACAAAACTTTCCAAGAAAGTAATTTAATGTCCAATGAATGCATAGGTTCAAACGGAGGAGCTTGAAGAGCTCCCAGAACCAAATTCAACCTCCAAGGAGGAGAAATTGACTTAATGACAGGTTTTATACGAACCAAAGCTTGTACAAAACAATGAATATCAGGAAGAATAGCAATCTTTCTGTGAAAAAGAACAGAAAGAGCAGAGATTTGTCCTTTCAAGGAACTTGCGGACAAACCCTTATCTAAACCATCCTGAAGAAACTGTAAAATTCTCTGTATTCTAAAAGAATGCCAAGAAAAATGATGAGAAAGACACCAAGAAATATAAGTCTTCCAGACTCTATAATATATCTCTCTAGATACAGATTTACGAGCCTGTAACATAGTATTAATCACAGAGTCAGAGAAACCTCTTTGACCAAGAATCAAGCGTTCAATCTCCATACCTTTAAATTTAAGGATTTCAGATCCTGATGGAAAAAAGGACCTTGTGACAGAAGGTCTGGTCTTAACGGAAGAGTCCACGGTTGGCAAGAGGCCATCCGGACAAGATCCGCATACCAAAACCTGTGAGGCCATGCCGGAGCTACCAGCAGAACAAACGAGCATTCCTTCAGAATCTTGGAGATTACTCTTGGAAGAAGAACTAGAGGCGGAAAGATATAGGCAGGATGATAATTCCAAGGAAGTGATAATGCATCCACTGCCTCCGCCTGAGGATCCCGGGATCTGGACAGATACCTGGGAAGTTTCTTGTTTAGATGAGACGCCATCAGATCTATTTCTGGAAATTCCCACATTTGAACAATCTGAAGAAATACCTCTGGGTGAAGAGACCATTCGCCCGGATGCAACGTTTGGCGACTGAGATAATCCGCTTCCCAATTGTCTATACCTGGGATATGAACCGCAGAGATTAGACAGGAGCTGGATTCCGCCCAAACCAAAATTCAAGATACTTCTTTCATGGCTAGAGGACTGTGAGTCCCTCCTTGATGATTGATGTATGCCACAGTTGTGACATTGTCTGTCTGAAAACAAATGAACGATTCTCTCTTCAGAAGAGGCCAAAACTGAAGAGCTCTGAAAATTGCACGGAGTTCCAAAATATTGATCGGTAATCTCACCTCCTGAGATTCCCAAACTCCTTGTGCCGTCAGAGATCCCCACACAGCTCCCCAACCTGTGAGACTTGCATCTGTTGAAATTACAGTCCAGGTCGGAAGCACAAAAGAAGCCCCCTGAATTAAACGATGGTGATCTGTCCACCACGTTAGAGAGTGTCGAACAATCGGTTTTAAAGATATTAATTGAGATATATTTGTGTAATCCTTGCACCATTGATTCAGCATACAGAGCTGAAGAGGTCGCATGTGAAAACGAGCAAAGGGGATCGCGTCCGATGCAGCAGTCATAAGACCTAGAATTTCCATGCATAAGGCTACCGAAGGGAATGATTGTGACTGAAGGTTTCGACAAGCTGAAATCAATTTTAGACGTCTCTTGTCTGTTAAAGACAGAGTCATGGACACTGAATCTATCTGGAAACCCAGAAAGGTTACCCTTGTCTGAGGAATCAATGAACTTTTTGGTAAATTGATCCTCCAACCATGATCTTGAAGAAACAACACAAGTCGATTCGTATGAGATTCTGCTAAATGTAAAGACTGAGCAAGTACCAAGATATCGTCCAAATAAGGAAATACCACAATACCCTGTTCTCTGATTACAGACAGAAGGGCACCGAGAACCTTTGTAAAAATTCTTGGAGCTGTAGCTAGGCCAAACGGCAGAGCCACAAACTGGTAATGCTTGTCCAGAAAAGAGAATCTCAGGAACTGATAATGATCTGGATGAATCGGAATATGCAGATATGCATCCTGTAAATCTATTGTGGACATATAATGCCCTTGCAGAACAAAAGGCAAGATAGTCCTTACAGTTACCATCTTGAACGTTGGTATCCTTACATAACGATTCAATATTTTTAGATCCAGAACTGGTCTGAAGGAATTCTTCTTTGGTACAATGAAGAGATTTGAATAAAACCCCATCCCCTGTTCCGGAACTGGAACAGGCATAATTACTCCAGCCAACTCTAGATCTGAAACACAATTCAGAAATGTTTGAGCTTTCACTGGATTTACTGGGACACGGGAAAGAAAAAATCTCTTTGCAGGAGGTCTCATCTTGAAACCAATTCTGTACCCTTCTGAAACAATGTTCTGAATCCAAAGATTGTGAACAGAATTGATCCAAATTTCTTTGAAAAAAACGTAACCTGCCCCCTACCAGCTGAGCTGGAATGAGGGCCGCACCTTCATGTGGACTTAGAAGCAGGCTTTGCCTTTCTAGCAGGCTTGGATTTATTCCAGACTGGAGATGGTTTCCAAACTGAAACTGCTCCTGAGGATGAAGGATTAGGCTTTTGTTCTTTGTTGAAACGAAAGGAACGAAAAAGATTATTAGCCCTGTTTTTACCTTTAGATTTTTTATCCTGTGGTAAAAAAGTTCCTTTCCCACCAGTAACAGTTGAGATAATAGAATCCAACTGAGAACCAAATAATTTGTTACCCTGGAAAGAAATGGAAAGTAGAGTTGATTTAGAAGCCATATCAGCATTCCAAGTCTTAAGCCATAAAGCTCTTCTAGCTAAAATAGCTAGAGACATAAACCTGACATCAACTCTGATAATATCAAAAATGGCATCACAGATAAAATTATTAGCATGCTGAAGAAGAATAATAATATCATGAGAATCATGATGTGTTACTTGTTGCGCTAAAGTTTCCAACCAAAAAGTTGAAGCTGCAGCAACATCAGCCAATGATATAGCAGGTCTAAGAAGATTACCTGAACACAGATAAGCTTTTCTTAGAAAGGATTCAATTTTCCTATCTAAAGGATCCTTAAACGAAGTACCATCTGACGTAGGAATAGTAGTACGTTTAGCAAGGGTAGAAATAGCCCCATCAACTTTAGGGATTTTGTCCCAAAATTCTAATCTGTCAGACGGCACAGGATATAATTGCTTAAAACGTTTAGAAGGAGTAAATGAATTACCCAATTTATCCCATTCTTTGGAAATTACTGCAGAAATAGCATTAGGAACAGGAAAAACTTCTGGAATAACCACAGGAGATTTAAATACCTTATCTAAACGTTTAGAATTAGTATCAAGAGGACCAGAATCCTCTATTTCTAAAGCAATTAGTACTTCTTTAAGTAAAGAACGAATAAATTCCATTTTAAATAAATATGAAGATTTATCAGCATCAATCTCTGAGACAGAATCCTCTGAACCAGAAGAGTCATCAGAATCAGAATGATGATGTTCATTTAAAAATTCATCTGTAGGGAGAGAAGTTTTAAAAGATTTTTTACGTTTACTAGAAGGAGAAATAACAGACATAGCCTTCTTGATGGATTCAGAAACAAAATCTCTTTTGTTATCAGGAACATTCTGCACCTTAGATGTTGAAGGAACTGCAACAGGCAATGGTACTTTACTAAAGGAAATATTATCTGCTTTAACAAGTTTGTCATGACAATCAATACAAACAACAGCCAGAGGAATAGCTACCAAAAGTTTACAGCAGATACACTTAGCTTTGGTAGATCCAGCACTAGACAGCGATTTTCCTGTAGTATCTTCTGACTCAGATGCAACGCGAGACATCTTGCAATATGTAAGAGAAAAAACAACATATAAAGCAAAATTGATCAAATTCCTTAAATGACAGTTTCAGGAATGGGAAAAAATGCCAAAGAACAAGCTTCTAGCAACCAGAAGCAATGAAAAATGAGACTTAAATAATGTGGAGACAAAAGCGACGCCCATATTTTTTAGCGCCAAATCAGACGCCCACATTATTTGGCGCCTAAATGCTTTTGGCGCCAAAAATGACGCCACATCCGGAACGCCGACATTTTTGGCGCAAAATAACGTCAAAAAAATGACGCAACTTCCGGATAAAGCTTCTTGCGAAACGTACGTTGGATTTACCGTTCTTTGGCGTCTTTCCAAGTATCTGCACACCAATAAGAAGAGCAACAGTTACTGGACTTTCTGGGGAAGGTTGTGTGGTTCAGTTTCTACACTCCTTACCACGGTTTCTGGTATCTTGTTAAGCTCATATTGAGCAATTACTATATTGTATTGCCTAAACTTATTGCAAAAGGTGTTTATAGCAGGTCTTGTGACGCTATTTTATATATTGTGTTTTAATAAATTCTTTTATTTGAACAACTGGTACAAGAATCTGTTTACCCAACAGTATAAAAGTGGGTGTGCGCTTTTACCTGAGCTTGGCTATAGCTCCACCGCATGTGAGTAACCATTTGCACAGACACAAGTTTTGTATTGCAACAAAGTTACAGAATTACGCTATGTGGCATATTTTCTCTTTTTTATGAGGATCAAGGGAAATCTAACAGAAGACTGAAGAGTGCCAGGAAGAATATACATATCCTTATATGAACTCTATATTAAATAATTTTCTATGGTTTAACATATATTAGTGGCACCACATATATTTTTTTTTTTGTGTTTATCTTATATCACATTTATTTCACTTATTTCCTTTTTTTGTGATACTTTGGTACTTGTTATCATGTCCACTAGGTCTGCATACCAGGTCCTGCGTGGCCACGCAGGCGCTATCAATATCACCGATGCTCTTTCCTGTTTGATTTTGGCAATCAGACGAGGGAGCAGAGGAAACGGTGGAAACACATAAGCCAGGTTGAAGAACCAAGGCGCTGCTAGAGCATCTATCAGTGCCGCTTCTGGGTCCCTGGACCTGGATCCGTAACAAGGAAGCTTGGCGTTCTGGCGAGACGCCATGGAGATCCAATTCTGGTTTGCCCCAACGGAGAACCAATTGAGCAAACACCTCCGGATGGAGTTCCCATTCCCCCGGATGAAAAGTCTGACGACTTAGAAAATCCGCCTCCCAGTTCTCTACACCTGGGATATGGATAGCTGACAGGTGGCAAGAGTGAGTCTCTGCCCAGCGAATTATCTTTGAGACTTCTGACATCGCTAGGGAACTCCTGGTTCCCCCTTGATGGTTGATGTAAGCCACAGTTGTGATGTTGTCCGACTGAAATCTGATGAACCTCAGTGTTGCTAGCTGAGGCCAAGCCAGAAGAGCATTGAATATTGCTCTTAACTCAATATTTATTGGGAGGAGTTTCTCCTCCTGAGTCCATGAACCCTGAGCCTTCAGGGAGTTCCAGACTGCACCCTAACCTAGAAGGCTGGCATCTGTTACAATTGTCCAATCTGGTCTGCGACAGGTCATACCCTTGGACAGATGGGCCCGAGATGACCACCAGAGAAGAGAATCTCTGGTTTCCTGATCCAGATTTAGTAGAGGGGATAAATCTGTGTAATCCCCATTCCACTGACTGAGCATGCATAATTGCAGCGGTCTTAGATGCAGGCGCGCGAATGGCACTATGTCCATCGCCGCTACCATTAAGCCGATTACTTCCATGCACTGAGCCACCGTGGGGCGCGGAATGGAGTGAAGAACACGGCAAGCATTTAGAAGTTTTGATAACCTGGACTCAGTCAGGTAAATTTTCATTTCTACAGAATCTATTAGAGTCCCTAGGAAGGAAACCCTTGTGAGAGGAGATGGAGAACTCTTTTCTTCGTTCACTTTCCACCCATGCGACCTCAGGAATGCCAGAACTATCTCTGTATGAGATTTGGCAATTTGAAAGCTTGACGCCTGTATCAGGATGTCGTCCAGGTAAGGAGCCACCGCTATGCCTCACGGTCTTAGAACCGCCAGAAGTGAGCCCAGAATCTTTGTAAAAATTCTTGGGGCTGTAGCCAACCCGAATGGAAGAGCTACAAATTGGTAATGCCTGTCTAGAAAGACAAACCTCAGGAACTGATGATGATTCTTGTGAATCGGAATGTGAAGGTAGGCATCCTTTAAGTCCACTGTGGTCATATACTGACCCTCTTGGATCATGGGTAAAATGGTTCGAATAGTTTCCATCTTGAATGATGGAACTCTGAGGAATTTGTTTAGGATCTTTAAATCCAAAATTGGTCTGAAGGTTCCCTCTTTTTTGGGAACCACAAACAGATTTGAATAAAACCCCTGTCCTTGTTCTGTCCGCGGAACTGGATGGATCACTCCCATTACAAGGAGATCTTGTACGCAGTTTAGGAATGCCTCTTTCTTTATCTGGTTCACAGATAATCTTGAAAGGTGAAATCTCTCTTGTGGGGGAGAAGCTTTGAAGTCCAGAAGATATCCCTGAGATATGATCTCCAACGCCCAGGGATCCTGAACATCTCTTGCCCACGCCTGGGCGAAGAGAGTCTGCCCCCTACTAGATCAGTTGTCGGATAGGGGGCCGCACCTTCATGCTGTCTTAGAGGCAGCAGCAGGCTTTCTGGCCTGCTTGCCCTTGTTCCAGGACTGGTTAGGTTTCCAGGCCTGCTTGGATTGAGCAACAGTTCCCTCTTGTTTTGAAGCAGAGGAAGTTGATGCTGCACCTGCCTTGAAATTTCGAAAGGCACGAAAATTAGACTGTTTGGCCTTTGATTTGGCCCTGTACTGAGGAAGGGTATGACCCTTACCTCCAGTAATGTCAGCAATAATATCTTTCAAACCAGGCCCGAATAAGGTCTGCCCCTTGAAAGGAATGTTGAGTAATTTAGACTTTGAAGTCACATCAGCTGACCAGGATTTGAGCCATAGCGCCCTACGCGCCTGGATGGCGAATCCGGAATTCTTAGCCGTTAGTTTAGTCAAATGAACAATGGCAACAGAAACAAATGAGTTAGCTAGCTTAAGAGTTCTAATTTCAGTCAATGGAGCTGTATGGATGGCCTCTTCCAGGGACTCAAACCAGAATGCCGCTGCAGCAGTGACAGGCGCAATGCATGCAAGGGGCTGTAAAATAAAACCTTGTTGAATAAACATTTTCTTAAGGTAACCCTCTAATTTTTTTATCCATTGGATCTGAAAAAGCACAACTGTCCTCAACCGGGATAGTGGTACGCTTTGCTAAAGTAGAAACTACTCCCTCCACCTTAGGGACAGTCTGCCATAAGTCCCGTGTAGTGGCATCTATTGGAAACATTTTTCTAAATATAGGAGGTGGGGAAAAGGGCACACCGGGCCTATCCCACTCCTTACTAATAATTTCTGTAAGCCTTTTAGGTATTGGAAAAACATCAGTACTCACCGGCACTGCATAGTATTTATCCAGCCTACACAATTTCTCTGGCACTGCAATTGTGTCACAGTCATTCAGAGCAGCTAATACCTCGCCAAGCAATACACGGAGGTTCTCGAGCTTAAATTTAAAATTAGAAATCTCTGAATCAGGTTTCCCCGATTCAGAGACGTCACCCACAGACTGAAGCTCTCCGTCCTCAGGTTCTGCATATTGTGACGAAGTATCAGACATGGCTCTGCCAGCATCTACGCGCTCTGTATCTCGTCTAACCCCAGAGCTATCGCGCTTGCCTCTCAATTCAGGCAATCTGGATAATACCTCTGACAGTGTATTATTCATGATTGCAGCCATGTCCTGCAAAGTAATCGCTATGGGCGTCCCTGATTTACTTGGCACCATATTAGAGTGCGTCCCTTGAGCGGGAGGCGAAGGGTCCGACACGTGGGGAGAGTTAGTCGGCATAACTTCCCCCGACAGACCCCTCTGGTGACAATTCTTTTATAGATAAAGACTGATCTTTACTGTTTAAGGTGAAATCAATACATTTAGTACACATTCTCCTATGGGGCTCCACCATGGCTTTTAAACATAATGAACAAGTATCCTCTGTTTCAGACATGTTTGTACAGACTAGCAATGAGACTAGCAAGCTTGGAAAACACTTTAAATCAAGTTAACAAGCAATATAAAAAAATGTTACTGTGCCTTTAAGAGAAACAAATTTTGACAAAATTTGAAATAACAGTGAAAAAAGGCAGTTACACTAACAAAATTTTTACAGTGTATGTAACAAGTCAGCAGAGCATTGTACCCACTTGCAAATGGATGATTAACCCCTTAATAACAAAAACAGAATAATAAATGACAAAAGTTTTTTAAACAGTCACAACAACTGCCACAGTCTACTGTGGTTGTTACCCTCCTCAAACACGACTTTGAAGCCTTTTGAGCCCTTCAGAGATGTCCTGTATCATTCAGAGGGAAGCTGAATGTCTGTCAGTATTTTTAGCTGCACAGAAAAGCACTAAAAAAGGCCCCTCCCACTCATATTACAACAGTGGAAAGCCTCCGGAAACTGTTTCTAGGCAAAAATCAAGCCAGCCATGTGGAAAAAAACTAGGCCCCAATAAGTTGTCACCAAACATAAATAAAAACGATTAACATGCCAGCAAACGTTTTATATTACACTTTTATAAGAGTATGTATCTCTGTTAATAAGCCTGATACCAGTCGCTATCACTGCATTTAAGGCTTAACTTACATTAATCCGGTATCAGCAGCATTTTTCTAGCAAATTCCATCCCTAGAAATATGTTAACTGCACATACCTTATTGCAGGAAAACCTGCACGCCATTCCCCCTCTGAAGTTACCTCACTCCTCAGAATATGTGAGAACGGCAGTGGATCTTAGTTACTTCTGCTAAGATCATAGAAATCACAGGCAGATTCTTCTAATGCTGCCTGAGATGAAACAGTACATTCCGGTACCATTTAAAAATAACAAACTTTTGATTGAAGTTAAAAAACTAACTATAATACACCACTCTCCCCTTACTACGTCCATCTTTGTTGAGAGTTGCAAGAGAATGACTGGGTATGGCAGTGAGGGGAGGAGCTATATAGCAGCTCTGCTGTGGGTGTTCCTCTTGCAACTTCCTGTTGGGAAGGAGAATATCCCACAAGTAATGGATGATCCGTGGACTGGATACACTTGAGAAAAAAAAAAAAACACCTTCTAATGAAGGAATCCGAGTCCTGTATAAGTTGCAGGAATTTAACTTAGCATAGAAATGGCGAACCTAAAAGGCTACATACAATAGACAATTTTATGTGGATTCTGTAGTCACTAAAAAACACTTACAGGGCAAGCCCAACAGAATTGTGCAGCCCTGTAAGTGTTTTTAGTGACTACAGAAAAGAAAGCGTGCTCTGTAACACAAGTTACAAACATCATTTTGAAAGTATCAGGGATATTAATAACCCCTAAAGTGCCTCTAACACATGAGCCCAATTTTTCAGGGTATAATACAGTATTAACCCCTAGTCTCCTGTCACCAAAGTGCCTGCATCCTGTCTACACTATCCTTCTAAAGAATAAATATAGGTCCCAAATAATATGCAGTTAAAGACTCATAAGGTCAAGTCCCCAATCTTAGAAGACAAAAGCACTTACCTGCATCAGGCCGACTGGCAGGAGGACAGCTTACTAGGTATGAGAGGGTGCCGCTCCTCACAGAGGCCTGTAGAAAAAGAAAGACAGCCTGAGTAGGTTGACTCTTTCTATACAAGGGCAGCAAAAAGATGGAGAAATCCAGGAGTGAGGGGCTGCAGACTTGCGCGGGTGTGGAACAGAAACACTGCTAATCAAGCAGACCCAGCAGATTCAAAATATGCATTATGGGGGCGTGTCCAGGCGGCGGCCATGACTGGTCGCAATTTCAGGAGCTCCTGACAAGACTTTGACAATCCGCTGATTATCTTCACTCGATCAAGTCATCCCCACACAAAACCTCCATATGAACCAGCCTCATATTTTGAGTATTTTACAGAATCTTTGCTTGATGTATTTATGACTGCAGTCTCTTGAATTGGACAGCTGGGGACTAAGGCGGCAAGTACAAACCGTCTCTCAGCACCCCCCCGCCGACATAAGAGCGGGGTATCACAGTCGCTGGTCTGCTACAATATTCCAAAGATTCCAATTTATTGATATTATGCATGGGGAACAGAATCTTATGATCGGACTGGTAAGCTCAAATATCACAAATATGGCAGCACTAGACGTATGGGAACAACGTATACATTTTCTTCTGGATCTACATTTCTGGGAGCTAAAACAAAGTCTGCAAAAAGTGCTATATTCGTGGCCCCAAGACCAGACAATACTTCTGGACTCTAACAATTTAGCCACATCAAGGATGGATTGTGGATCCTCTGATCAGAGTATTAAAGATGGGCCGTCCCCACATCAAATAGAGTGCTCGCAAACAACATTCGCTATGCCAGGCACTTCACAAGCTAAACGCAAAGCAGTGTATGTGAACCAGCGTCTTACCATCAAAGTGGAAAGAATTACAAGGGACAAAAAACGTGCCTACCCCACTGGGGGATCCGCTACAGCAGGGCTCAACACGACAGGAGTGCGTTTGTGCCGATGGACGGATCATCTTTGGCACAGTGCTGGTCTGTTTGCGCTCAACGTATGTTCACATCGCAATGTTAGTTTTACCTACACTGGATCCAGCAGGTATAGGCTAGGTACTGATTTGCTTCAGTGATTTTAAGATCACTTATAATGTGAGACTTCTCCATTATGAATGCTACGCTCTTCTTTCAAAGGATGCCTAATTTATTAATCACACCTGATCTACGTTTGAGTGTGGTGGGACAGGGTCCTAAAGAGTAAGTACTCCAAAATTAAGTTTAAGTACCTGATTACTTATATCACGTTCACTACCTGCCTTCAGGTTTGTTTTTGTTTTGTTTTTTTGTTTATAGTATTCTAATTGCACATTGATTATTGGTTTATCAGTCCCAAATTGTTTGCCTATCCCACTGTGCTAGCTGATGCTATACACCTGAGGATATAAAACCAATTACCTCCCAGGTAACGTCAAGTATTGTTTGTATTACTGGCGTGCAGCCCCATATATCTATTCTAGCTGAAGTATCCTTACAATTTATTACATGGGTACATTGTTATGTTGTTGACATTTAATACCTTTACTCTATACATTTATACAATTTACCATGCATAATCCTCAAAATATTCTCAGTCAGTAAGTCTTGGGCTAATGGTTCCTCCTAGATCTCTACATCACAGCTCCTGTTATATACAACTGTACTTGTATTTAGCTACTTAGCCATATTAGTTTATGCTACAAATCAAAATATATAAAGCTCACAATCCCCTAGGTAATGTCAAACTTTTTTTATATTACCATGTCCCCTACTTGCTTGTATCCCTATATATATTCTAGCTAAATTATGATGGATCTTTACAAATAATTATATAAGTACATTGTTTAAGCTACTTGTAAATTAAAAAAAAAAAAAAAAAAAAATAAGATGTTTGCTTCTACTCTTCCCAAAATTGTAACTCTCTCCTTCGTCCCCCTACAATTTTTTTTTCTCCTTTTCCGCTCTAGATCGCAATGGAGAATATTAGTCTCCTAACCATAAATGTGCAGGGTCTCAACCCCCCTACAAAACGCAGTATGCTGAGGAACTTTTTGAGAAAATTTAAGATAGATGTAGAATTTATACAAAATGACCCATTGGACACTAGATAAAAATATTGCACTCCCATTCTAAGGGATACCCGATAGTCCTAGAGGCCTCATTTCAGTCTAAATCCAGAGGAGTGGCCATATACCTTGGCAAAGATATTCAATACGAGTCTATTCACTCGGAACTTGATCCACAAGCCCGCTACATCATACATATTTGCAAAATAAATAGTCATCTTATCACCTTAGTGAATATTTATTCTCCTAATTCCAAACAAATTAAATTTGACAAAAATGCTAAAATTGGCGTCAGCTGTGAAACAGGGAGAATTGATAATAGGGGGGACTTGAATATGGGACCCGGACCTAGATAGGTTAGGACCTAAGATATCTACGTTGGAGAGAGCTACTCACCCTCTATCCACGGCTTTCCAACAACTCAGTCAATATGATTTATATGACCCCTGGAGAGCGACTCACCCACAAGATAAGGAATGTACATTCTACTCCCCCCCCCCACACAGATCATTCACTCGCATAGACTACTTCATTAGTTAGATAAAATATCTTCTACAAACATACTACCTGTTTCTTGGTCAGATCATGACGCCGTTGCTCTATAAGCCCACGCATTGGCCTTCACTCCCCTCCCATGTGGAAGCTCAAAGATTACCTTGTTACAGATCCCCTCATCAAAACGGAGATTCAGGAGAAGATGCTAGAATTCCTAGACAAAAATGACAATCGCCAGACTCCTACAGAGATACTATGGGCCACTCTTAACGCCCATCTCAGAGGTCACTTCATTGCAATTGATGCCGACAAACGCAGTAAACAGGGAACCCCCCTAGCGACTCTTAGCATCCGTCTTAGACAGCTCCAACAAACACTAAATGTTTCCTATTCTAGTTCATTAACCCAAGAAATTCCTGAGGTTACCAAACAAATTCAGGAGTTAGAGCTCCAAAAGACACAAGACACAGAAATACAAGAGGATTTTCTATCATTAAAGTAATAAAGCCTCCTCCTCCTCCTCACTTCTAGCAGCCAAGCTCAGACATCGCACAGCACAAGTCAAAATTTTATCAATTAGAAACACAATGAACAAATTGGTCTATTCCCCTAAGGACATTGGCACAGCTTTCCAAGCCTATTATCACTCCTTATATAATATAAAAGAGAACACAGACAACTCCCTTCTTGATACAGACAGCATAAAAACATTAAGCTCGCTCCATCTTCCTCACCTTTCAATAGAGAATGCCACTACTCTGAACAACCCTATCACGCAAGAGGAAGTTCTGAAAGTAATTCAGAGCTTGAAACTAGGAAAATCCCCCGGCCCTGAAGGCTATACTGCACGCTTTTACAAATCTTTTCAATCTATAGTAGCCCCAATACTACGTAGACTATTTATAGAGATTATGCAAAAAGGCAACTTAACAGTTAATATCTAGAAGCAACCATCACTTCTATTCTGAAAGCTGGGAAACCCCCTGATCAATGTAGTAGCTATCGGCCCAAATCACTTCTTAACTTGGATATTAAATTATATACTAAAATACTCGCCGAGCGACTCTTGGTGGCTATTGGCCCACTGATCCATCCGGATCAAGTAGGGTTAATACTACGGAGAGAAGGAACAGACGCAACTAGGAGTATTCTCAATATTCTCTCAATTATGGAAGAGAGGAAGGTCCAATTTCTCGCCCTGTGTTTAGACGCTGAGAAAACCTTTGACAGGGTGAGATGGGAATATCTCTGACTCACGATGGAAACCTTTAACCTTCCGGACACCTTTATACGCACAGTTAGGGCTATCTACTCGTCACCCACAGCTAGGGTAAAAGGAGTGGGCTTCAGATCTGATACTTTCCAAATCACCAATGGTACTAGGCAGGGCTGCCCACTCTCGCCCCTTCTTTTTGCACTAACAATCGAACCATTAGCACAAGCAATTAGACTCCATCCACATATCACAGGAGCACAATTCACATCATCCCACTCCATCTCATATGCAGACGACATAACTATTCCTCACCTCACCAACTACCTCTCTCCCCGCTGTATTCAAACTTAACGAATTCTGACGCTTATCATACGATAAATTTAACATTAATAAAAACGGAGGCTCTATATTTAAACATTCCTCCTCAAGAACTTCTACAAAAAAAAAAAATACTCTTTTCAATAGAATCCTCATACAATTAAAGTGCTAGGCACATACTTAAGTCACAACCCGGAGCTCACAATAGCTAAAAACTACACTGAGAGGCTCCCGGAATTCCGGAATCTTCTTCTCAACTGGGAATTCAGGGAAGTCTCCTGGACGGGAAGAATAGCAGCTATAAAAAAAACTGAATTTATGCTTACCTGATAAATTACTTTCTCTTACGGTGTATCCAGTCCACGGATTCATCCTTACTTGTGGGATATTCTCATTCCCTACAGGAAGTGGCAAAGAGAGCACACAGCAGAGCTGTCCATATAGCTCCCCCTCAGGCTCCGCCCCCCCAGTCATTCGACCGACGGTTAGGAGAAAAAGGAGAAACCATAGGGTGCAGTGGTGACTAAAACTACAGTCACCAATGCACCCTATGGTTTCTCCTTTTTCTCCTAACCGTCGGTCGAATGACTGGGGGGGGCGGAGCTATATGGACAGCTCTGCTGTGTGCTCTCTTTGCCACTTCCTGTAGGGAATGAGAATATCCCACAAGTAAGGATGAATCCGTGGACTGGATACACCGTAAGAGAAAGTAATTTATCAGGTAAGCATAAATTCTGTTTTCTCTTACAAGGTGTATCCAGTCCACGGATTCATCCTTACTTGTGGGATACCAATACCAAAGCTTTAGGACACGGATGAAGGGAGGGAACAAGTCAGGTAACCTAAACGGAAGGCACCACTGCTTGCAAAACCTCTCCCCCAAAAATAGCCTCCGAAGAAGCAAAAGTATCGAATTTGTAAAATTTGGCAAAAGTATGCAGTGAAGACCAAGTCGCTGCCTTACAAATCTGTTCAACAGAAGCCTCATTCTTGAAAGCCCATGTGGAAGCCACAGCTCTGGTAGAATGAGCTGTAATTCGTTCAGGAGGTTGCTGTCCAGCAGTCTCATAAGCCAATCCGATGATGCTTTTCAGCCAGAAGGAAAGAGGTAGCAGTCGCTTTCTGACCTCTCCTCTTACCAGAATAGACAACAAACAAGGATGATGTTTGTCTGAAATCTTTAGTTGCTTTTAAATAGAATTTTAAAGCACGAACCACATCAAGATTGTGTAATAGTCGTTCCTTCTTAGAAACTGGATTAGGACACAGAGAAGGAACAATGATTTCCTGGTTAATATTCTTATTAGAAACCACTTTCGGAAGAAAACCAGGTTTGGTACGCAAAACAACCTTATCTGCATGGAACACCAGATAGGGTGCATTACACTGCAAAGCAGACAATTCTGAAACTCTTCGAGCAGAAGAAATCCACATTCACTTTACCCTCCCGTGGAGATGCTACTTGTTAGAGCGGCAAAGAGAATGACTGGGGGGGCGGAGCCTGAGGGGGAGCTATATGGACAGCTCTGCTGTGTGCTCTCTTTGCCACTTCCTGCAGGGAATGAGAATATCCCACAAGTAAGGATGAATCCGTGGACTGGATACATCTTGTAAGAGAAAAGTAATTCATACCCAAGCTCACTTATTTATTCAGATGCATACCATATAACATCCCCAGACCACTATTAAAAAAGCTACAGAGCCTCATAAACTATGGGCTAGATTTATTAAAGCTGAGGCGGGGCGAAAATACCCGCAGGTATTCGGCATTGCACACGAGCGCAATTTTGCGCTCGCGTGCAATCCCGCCGCCTGCCCGCGCACAGCCAATCACGCACGGGCAGGAGCTGTCAATCTCCTCAGTCTGACTAGACCGAGGAGATTGAATTTCGCCACATTAGAGGTGGCGAAGAAGCTAAGGAAGCAGCGGTCTGGTGACCGCTGCTTGATAAATGACGGCGAGCAAGTTTTTGAGAGAACTTGCTGCCGAATGGGATTAATAAATCTAGCCCTATGTATGGAAAGACCATAGGCCTCTGACTTCAAGCACCACATTACAGAGACCAACTACGCACAGGGGTTTAGCTCTACCTAATGTAATTCTGTATTACAATGCTGCCAGATTGACCAGCTGTGAACATGTGACAATCACAACTGATCACCCACGCTGGGTTGAAATTGGACTGCTCTACCACTAGGGCTCACACTGACTTACCATGGATCCCTACCCACTAGAGGAAAACTAGATGACTTACCACCAATTATACTAGATGCCCTAAATTTTTAGGATCAAATCAGACACAACCCAGAACTAGCACCCCACCCCTCTCCTGCTCTTACCTTGACTGGAGCCCTCTACTGCCTTCCGGACTCTCATAAGTCCTGGCACAATCTACAACCTGTTTTAGTTACAGACTTCTATGAACAGGGTCACTGGATTCCGCACTTACAATTCTGTCTGAAATATGATATTCCTATCTCTTTACGTTTCGAAGCTTTTCGACTTAGCTCTTGGATGAAATCCTGGGGATTCCCCAAACAAGATTTGAGATCTCTTTCCAAATGGGAGACAAAGTGGCTTCAGGGACAGTCTTAAACATGCCTTGCCCTTCCATTATAATCTCATTCGTGAACCCTCTACTCTCAAAAATCTCCCAACATAAGGTTTGGGATAGATAGGTTTCAAGGCTGACACTGATACATGGCATGCACAAATACTCATAACCAAAAAACTCCTTCATTGCGCTACTCTAGGAACTACATTACGATGGCACCTGGTACCTTCCACATTAAACAAGATATATGGCACTCAGTCTCCCAGGTGCTGGCAAAGCTGTGGACAAATAGGGACCCCGTTACATATCTAGTGGTCCAGCCCTAAGATACGTCCACTTTGGAGATGGCTTTTCCGCACTCTCAATCTACTTCATATTGATCTACCTTTTAAACCAGAGATAGCCTTACTCCATATCCATTTCCCAGCCTTAACAAAAGCAAGGGAAGCTCTCGCAATCTATCTCCTCATGGCCACAAAACTTGCTATTGCCCGAGCATGGAAAAACGAAGACCCTCCTCCTACATCACAAGTTCTTTCTGTTACAAAATATATTAAACAGATGGAACTATATTCCCATAGATCCCTAGACAAAACTGATTTCTATTACGAAGTATGGTACCCTTGGATAGAATCCCTTTCAGACTAGAATGTACTTGTCTCTTACAACTTCAGCTTGATGCCTATTTTTCCCCTCTTTTTTTTTTGTCTGTCTCTCCCTATCTTCACTTTTTCCTATTACTTCCTTCTTACTCACTCCCCTATTCCCTTACCACCAGGTATAGACACCATTCTTTATTTGACACTCACCATATATTTACTACGTACATTTCCTCACCCTCTCTTCCTTTAATTTCTTTTTGCCTGATTCAGCGATTCACAGCTTTTATTGCATTCAATTCTCACTGGATACCAAAAAACCATTGAGATAACATAATTTATGCTTACCTGATAAATTCCTTTCTTCTGTTGTGTGATCAGTCCACGGGTCATCATTACTTCTGGGATATAACTCCTCCCCAACAGGAAATGCAAGAGGATTCACCCAGCAGAGCTGATATAGCTCCTCCCCTCTACGTCAGTCCCAGTCATTCGACCAAGAATCAACGAGAAAGGAGTAACCAAGGGTGAAGTGGTGACTGGAGTATAATTTAAAAGATATTTACCTGCCTTAAAAACAGGGCGGGCCGTGGACTGATCACACAACAGAAGAAAGGAATTTATCAGGTAAGCATAAATTATGTTTTCTTCTGTTATGTGTGATCAGTCCACGGGTCATCATTACTTCTGGGATACCAATACCAAAGCAAAAGTACACGGATGACGGGAGGGATAGGCAGGCTCATTATACAGAAGGAACCACTGCCTGAAGAACCTTTCTCCCAAAAATAGCCTCCGAAGAAGCAAAAGTGTCAAATTTGTAAAATTTGGAAAAAGTATGAAGCGAAGACCAAGTTGCAGCCTTGCAAATCTGTTCAACAGAGGCCTCATTCTTAAAGGCCCAAGTGGAAGCCACAGCTCTAGTGGAGTGAGCTGTAATTCTTTCAGGAGGCTGCTGTCCAGCAGTCTCATAGGCTAAACGTATTATGCTACGAAGCCAAAACGAGAGAGAGGTAGTAGAAGCTTTTTGACCTCTCCTCTGTCCAGAATAAACGACAAACAGGGAAGAAGTTTGGCGAAAATCTTTAGTTGCCTGTAAGTAGAACTTGAGGGCACGAACTACATCCAGATTGTGTAGAAGACGTTCCTTCTTTGAAGAAGGATTTGGACACAAGGATGGAACGACAATCTCTTGATTGATATTCCTGTTAGTAACTACCTTAGGTAAGAACCCAGGTTTAGTACGTAGAACTACCTTATCTGAGTGAAAAATCAGATAAGGAGAATCACAATGTAATGCTGATAACTCAGAGACTCTTCGAGCCGAGGAAATAGCCATTAAAAACAGAACTTTCCAAGATAACAATTTTATATCAATGGAATGAAGGGGTTCAAATGGAACACCTTGTAAAACGTTAAGAACTAAGTTTAAACTCCATGGCGGAGCAACGGCTTTAAACACAGGCTTGATCCTAGCTAAAGCCTGACAAAAGGCCTGGACGTCTGGATTTTCTGACAGACGCCTGTGTAACAAGATGGACAGAGCTGAAATCTGTCCCTTTAAAGAACTAGCCGATAAACCCTTTTCTAAACCTTCTTGTAGAAAAGACAATATCCTAGGAATCCTAACCTTACTCCAGGAGTAACGTTTGGATTCGCACCAGTATAGGTATTTGCGCCATATTTTATGGTAAATCTTTCTGGTAACAGGCTTCCTAGCCTGGATCAGGGTATCAATAACCGACTCAGAAAAACCACGCTTTGATAAAATCAAGCGTTCAATTTCCAAGCAGTCAGTTTCAGAGAAGTTAGATTTTGATGTTTGAATGGACCCTGTATCAGAAGGTCCTGTCTTAGAGGTAGAGACCAAGGTGGACAGGATGACATGTCCACTAGATCTGCATACCAAGTCCTGCGTGGCCATGCAGGCGCTATTAGAATCACTGATGCTCTCTCCTGTTTGATTTTCGCAATCAATCGAGGAAGCAGCGGGAAGGGTGGAAACACATAAGCCATCCCGAAGTTCCAAGGTGCTGTCAAAGCATCTATCAGAACCGCTCCCGGATCCCTGGATCTGGACCCGTAGTGAGGAAGTTTGGCGTTCTGGCGAGACGCCATGAGATCTATCTCTGGTTTGCCCCAACGTCGAAGTATTTGGGCAAAGATCTCCGGATGAAGTTCCCACTCTCCCGGAAGAAAAGTCTGGCGACTCAAGAAATCCGCCTCCCAGTTCTCCACTCCCGGGATGTGGATTGCTGACAGATGGCAAGAGTGAGACTCTGCCCAGCGAATTATCTTTGATACTTCCATCATTGCTAGGGAGCTTCTTGTCCCTCCCTGATGGTTGATGTAAGCTACAGTCGTGATATTGTCCGACTGAAACCTGATGAACCCCTGAGTTGTTAATTGGGGCCAAGCCAGAAGGGCATTGAGAACTGCCCTCAATTCCAGAATGTTTATTGGAAGGAGACTCTCCTCCTGATTCCATAATCCCTGAGTCTTCAGAGAATTCCAGACAGCGCCCCAACCTAGCAGGCTGGCGTCTGTTGTTACGATTGTCCAGTCTGGCCTGCTGAATGGCATCCCCCTGGACAGGTGTGGCCGATAAAGCCACCATAGAAGAGAATTTCTGGTCTCTTGATTCAGATTCAGGGTAGGGGACAAATCTGAGTAATCCCCATTCCACTGACTTAGCATGCACAATTGCAGCGGTCTGAGGTGTAGGCGTGCAAAAGGTACTATGTCCATTGCCGCTACCATTAAGCCGATCACCTCCATGCATTGAGCTACTGACGGGTGTTGAATGGAATGAAGGACACGGCATGCATCTTGAAGCTTTGTTAACCTGTCTTCTGTCAGGTAAATCTTCATTTCTACAGAATCTATAAGAGTCCCCAAGAATGGAACTCTTGTGAGAGGAAAAAGAGAACTCTTCTTTTCGTTCACTTTCCATCCATGCGACCTTAGAAATGCCAGAACTAACTCTGTATGAGACTTGGCAGTTTGAAAGCTTGAAGCTTGTATTAGAATGTCGTCTAGGTACGGAGCTACCGAAATCCCTCGCGGTCTTAGTACCGCTAGAAGGGCACCCAGAACCTTTGTGAAGATTCTTGGGGCCGTAGCCAATCCGAATGGAAGAGCTACAAACTGGTAGTGCCTGTCTAGGAAGGCAAACCGTAGATACCGTTGATGATCTTTGTGAATCGGTATGTGAAGGTAAGCATCTTTTAAATCCACTGTGGTCATGTACTGACCCCTTTGGATCATAGGTAAGATTGTCCGAATAGTTTCCATTTTGAACGATGGAACTCTTAGGAATTTGTTTAGAATCTTTAAATCTAAGATTGGCCTGAAAGTTCCCTCTTTTTTGGGAACCACAAACAGGTTTGAGTAGAACCCTTGTCCTTGTTCCGACCGTGGAACTGGATGGATCACTCCCATTAATAACAGATCTTGTACACAGCGTAGAAACGCTTCTTTCTTTATCTGGTTTGTTGACAACCTTGACAGATGAAATCTCCCTTTTGGTGGAGATAATTTGAAGTCTAGAAGGTATCCCTGAGATATGATCTCCAGCGCCCAGGGATCCTGAACATCTCTTGCCCAGGCCTGGGCGAAGAGAGAAAGTCTGCCCCCCACTAGATCCGGTCCCGGATCGGGGGCTCTCGATTCATGCTGTCTTTGGGGCATCAGCAGGTTTCCTGGCCTGTTTGCCCTTATTCCAGGACTGGTTAGGTTTCCAGCCTTGCCTGTAACGAGCAACAGCTCCTTCCTGTTTTGGTGCAGTGGAGGTTGACGCTGCTCCTGTTTTGAAATTCCGAAAGGGACGAAAATTAGACTGTCTAGCCTTAGCTT
Source organism: Bombina bombina (assembly GCF_027579735.1). NCBI lineage: Eukaryota > Metazoa > Chordata > Amphibia > Anura > Bombinatoridae > Bombina > Bombina bombina. The sequence continues at coordinate 1,361,315,335 of NC_069500.1, forward strand.
TGGCTTTGTCTTGAGGTAGGGCGTGGCCCTTACCTCCTGTAATGTCAGCGATAATTTCTTTCAAACCGGGCCCAAATAAAGACTGCCCCTTGAAAGGTATATTAAGTAATTTGGACTTAGAAGTAACATCAGCTGACCAGGATTTTAGCCACAGTGCTCTACGTGCCTGTATGGCGAATCCAGAGTTCTTAGCCGTAAGTTTGGTTAAATGTACTACGGCCTCCGAAATGAATGAATTAGCTAGTTTAAGGACTCTAAGCCTGTCCATAATATCGTCTAGCGTAGATGAACTAAGGTTCTCTTCCAGAGACTCAATCCAAAATGCTGCCGCAGCCGTAATCGGTGCGATACATGCAAGGGGTTGCAATATAAAACCTTGTTGAACAAACATTTTCTTAAGGTAACCCTCTAATTTTTTATCCATTGGATCTGAAAAAGCACAGCTATCCTCCACCGGGATAGTGGTACGCTTAGCTAAAGTAGAAACTGCTCCCTCCACCTTAGGGACCGTTTGCCATAAGTCCCGAGTGGTGGCGTCTATTGGAAACATCTTTCTAAATATTGGAGGGGGTGAGAACGGCACACCGGGTCTATCCCACTCCTTAGTAACAATTTCAGTTAATCTCTTAGGTATAGGAAAAACGTCAGTACTCGCCGGTACCGCAAAGTATTTATCCAACCTACACAGTTTCTCTGGTATTGCAACGGTGTTACAATCATTGAGAGCCGCTAAGACCTCCCCTAGTAATACACGGAGGTTCTCCAATTTAAATTTAAAATTTGAAATATCTGAATCCAATCTGTTTGGATCAGAACCGTCACCCACAGAATGAAGCTCTCCGTCCTCATGCTCTGCAAGCTGTGACGCAGTATCAGACATGGCCCTAGTATTGTCAGCGCACTCTGTTCTCACCCCAGAGTGATCACGCTTGCCTCTTAGTTCTGGTAATTTAGACAAAACTTCAGTCATAACAGTAGCCATATCATGTAATGTTATCTGTAATGGCCGCCCAGATGTATTAGGCGCCATAATATCACGCACCTCCCGGGCGGGAGATGCAGGTACTGCCGCGTGAGGCGAGTTAGTCGGCATAACTCTCCCCTCGCAGTTTGGTGAAATTTGTTCACATTGTACAGATTGACTTTTATTTAAAGTAGCATCAATACAGTTAGTACATAAATTTCTATTGGGCTTCACCTTGGCATTGGAACAAATGACAGATATCTTCCTCTGAGTCAGACATGTTTAACACACTAGCAATAACTTGCAACCTGGTTATAATCTTTTTTAGCAAAAACGTACTGTGCCTCAAAGAGGTACTTAAACGATTAAATGACAGTTGAGATAATGAACTGAAAAAACAGTTATAGCATCGACTTTAAAATAACCCAACTTTTAGCAAAGGTTTGTTCCCATTAGTAAATAACAATAACTAAATTTGACATAAAAAATTATAGAGTAACGTTTTTATTCACAGTCAATATAAAATTCTCACAGCTCTGCTGAGAGAATGTACCTCCCTTCAAAGAAGTTTGAAGACCCCTGAGATCTGTCAGTGAACCGGATCATGCAAGAAATATAATAGTAGCTGACTGAAAATTTTTGATGCGTAGCAAAAGAGCGCCAAAAACGGCCCCTCCCTCTCACACACAGCAGTGAGGAGAAACGAAACTGTCACAATTTAAAGCAGACAACTGCCAAGTGGAAAATAATGCCCAAACATATATTCACTCAGTACCTCAGCAATGTAAACGATTCTACATTCCAGCAAAAACGTTTAACATGATAATATTTATTAAAAGGATTAGTGACCTTTAACAGAGTAGTTCCGGTGAAATACCATTCCCAGAATACTGAAGTGTATACATACATGTCATTATAACGGAATAGCAGGATTTTCTCATCAATTCCATTCAGAAAATAAAAACTGCTACATACCTCAATGCAGATTCATCTGCCCGCTGTCCCCTGATCTGAAGCCTTTACCTCCCTCAGATGGCCGAGAACAGCAATATGATCTTAACTACTCCGGTTAAAATCATAGTAAAAAAACTCTGGTAGATTCTTCTTCAAACTCTGCCAGAGAAGTAATAACACGCTCCGGTGCTATTGTAAAATAACAAACTTTTGATTGAAGTCATAAAAACTAAGTATAATCACCATAGTCCTCTCACACATCCTATCTAGTCGTTGGGTGCAAGAGAATGACTGGGACTGACGTAGAGGGGAGGAGCTATATCAGCTCTGCTGGGTGAATCCTCTTGCATTTCCTGTTGGGGAGGAGTTATATCCCAGAAGTAATGATGACCCGTGGACTGATCACACATAACAGAAGAAATTAGGTTCTATCATAACTCACCCAAGGTTATAAATATGCATTAATAACCATTTATATTTTATATATTCTGTTACTTCTTGGCAATGTTCTGATGTATATAATGAACCGAATTCTCAATAAAAATGTTATTTAAAAAAAAAAAAAAAAAAATATGTTTCATATGAGACCCAAAAGTGGTCTCGTTTATTTCAGGATAACCTCCATTATTAGTTTTATATTATGTTAATACGATATTTTCTTTTGTTTTCTGTGCTCTTGCTTGTACGCCATTCTATAAACCTCAAAAAAAAAAAAAAAAAAAAAAAAAAAAAAAAAAATTTATATACCATTACTATGTGTATCAGATTATTAAAAAAAAAAAAAAAAATTTACCCCCGACTCAAATAGTACATAATTTAAAAGAAAAAAAGAAATCCAGGAGCAAGTAAGATTCACTACTAGAGCCCTCAAGTACCCCTAACAGGCCAGATTTTCATGCTATCTTAACTAGAGCACAGGTAAAAATCCGCTGTTTAGTAACCATGGTTACTAGCCTGCTCTCACCTATCAGCTGATTATCTTACCTGTGCTCTAGTTAAGGTATCATGAGAATCTGGCCTGTCAGGGGTAATTAAGGGCTGAAGTTGAGAAACGCTGCACTACTCAATTTTTACTTTTGGATAATGTTCCTATTTATATAATCTGGCTCTTGGTGCGATTTGTGGTCCTTATTTGTGGTAGCCAACAAAAACTAACATTTTAAACCCTTTTCCCAAATGAACTATAAAAACATTATTTACACCATTAGCCACCTTTTCTTTCCCCCTATTCTCACAGAGGTTACTAAAATTCCAAGTTTAGATAAAAAGGGGCAAAAAAATGAATTTCATTGAATATCAAACTATAGACATATACCTGTTATAATATGTAAACAATAAACAGACAAAATAGGACAATCAGTTCACAACCAACACTGCTTTACATTAGAACCAACAAAAGGCTAATCTTATATTAAAAAAAAAAAAAAAAAAGAGACAGACATGTGGCTGGTCTTTTAACACAGATTACATTTTTTTACTGAAGATCATCATACCTTGATATATATCCACAATTCTTGTAATCATTCCAGTTGTCCTTTAATTCTCCATCAAGAGAGTCAAATTTACTGTCAGTCTGACATTGCGTCTCAGACTCCTTCCTCTTCTAATGAGGGAAGACAAAAAAAAAATATTCTATAGAAGATTATAAAAAGTTTGAACATTGGCTTCTTCATGCGATCTTTTAGGCACACTACACCATTTTCTACAGAACAACCTTTTTTTAAATTTCTTACCCTGGCACTGTTTGGATTTGGCTGGAACAACTTGCGAACAATGTAAGTTGTAGCAGTGATACAAAACAAAATTGTGCCTACAATCTCCTTCCACCAGTGCAACAGCAGAACAGGATCTTTTTTACGGATGTTTTTATTTGGGTTCTCCAAAATGCCGACAGTGATCTGAGTGCCACGCTTACTTCGCTCTCTCTTATAGTAGGGTAGATAATAACCATTATCTGTAAAACAAGAGTTTAGAAAAGAAAGTAATTTTATGAGCACTTTAAAGAGGCCAGATGATTAGCAATAGAACACACAACAAACTTCACTAGCAATTTCTGTGCTTGCTTCTGAAACTGCTGTTATATCCTATGTGGTCAAAAAGTTGTATATAATCTTTAACCTCAAGATGGAAATCGCACCTTTGATCGATCTATATATCTATATATCACAATATATTTTCTGCCTATGTTGTCCTTGTGGGTTGTTTTTTTTGGGGGGGTTTTAAACTATAACACTTATCCATGATGTCCACCCAGGAGGCTGTTATGCTTTCAAAAACAAGCTGACAAAATTACCAGTGATGCCATAGAACAAAAGACAAGACACAGCAAAAACAATGTACTTTTAACATGTATGTTCTTGCATGTCCTAGGAGTAGGTTAAAATGTTCTCTGAAGGATGAGCATGCATAACTATACTATTTCCCAGCTTTTGTCAGAATGAGATTGGACAATTATAATGCATTCCAATTGACACCTCACAGAACCACCCCCCTCCCGCAAACCAGCTATTTAAGTATTAGAAGTAAGGTTTCCTAAACATGCAAAATAATTGACTGATCTAAAGAACACCTATGAGAAGGTAGACTGATTAGCGATTTTCAGCTATTATAATAAAAAGGTACTGTGGTTTTATACATTTAGGGTATGACATCTGCGTAACACAAATAAGCTTAAACCAAGGAAATGCATGTAGAATTTTATAGAAAGAACTGCTTTAGCTTACTTTCTACAAGGGTTTCAGAATGAGAATGGAAATATGAAATGCCTTGTGCAGGGGTATATGCCGTACAGTGAGGAGTATCAGAGAAGACAACACATTGCTGCTAGTGAGTGAATGAGTGAGTGAAGGTATGGGGGTGACAGGGGCACACAGGACACGCTTGTACCAGTAGTTAGTGCTGGAGTATGGTGCATACGATGTCCAGCTGAGCCGATAGGTGCTACAATGGGTCTTTGAGCTCTTTGCTGATCAGGGTTGGGCATTCCTCTAAGCATTGCTAGGAACAAGGTATATATTATAAGTGACATAAACCAAACTTGTTGTCTGCCACAAAATCTCTCAAGCAACATTTCAAAAATGTGCAACAGATAACAAAGTTGCTTACTTTTCTACCAAGCTATTAATTGAGTCTAAAAGTGACAATGCCTCAAAAACTCCTTAAAATGGTTTGATATGCATATGTTTATTGGTAGCCATGTCTCAACCCCACAAAAGAAAAAACAAACCCATTTAGTAATATGAATTGGCAACCTGAGAAGTTGCATTAAAGGGACAGTAAAGTCAAAATCAAACTTTTTATGAGCATGAAATGTTAAACAACTTTCCAATTGACTTCTGTAATCAAAATGCGGTATTCTTTTATGAGAGATAAACTAGTTAGGCTCAGGTACATTCCTGAACCTACCTAGTTTTACTCTTCAATAAAAAATGGAAAAAAAAAAGGATACCCAAGAGAACAAAGCATTTGAGAACAGAAGTAAAATTGGAAAGTTGTTTAAAATAATAAAAACCGTAGTCAAAGGTGTCTAACCATTTTAAAACTGCACAATTTTTTAATTTATTTTTTATTTATTTAACAGTAGGTTTTCTTAGGATATTTTTTAGAATAAAATCTGCTGATCTATTCTTTTTAATTAAAACCTATATTTTTTGAACGGCTAGGAGTAGTAGAGCGAGTGTCACATAGATAATCTAAACATTCAAAGAGCATTATGCCATTTGAATCTGATTACTACCCTCTACAGACAGCCTTTAGCTTATAAATTGTTGACAGCACATAACTACCCTCTTCTAGAGAGTACCAAAAGCTTCCCTACCATCTTCACTTCTTAGGTGGTGAATTTCAATCTCCTCGGTCTTCACCGACTGGAGAGATTGACAGCGCCTGCCTGTGCGCAACTGCATGCCAATGCAAAAAAGTGCTCGCAGGCAATGTTAAATTTCAGCAGCGGATTGCTGCCCGCCAGAGGAGAGCGGGCGCTGACAGGGGCGAATATGTACACACCTGTCTGCCCTTTCTTGATAAATTGAGCCCTATAAAGTGTCAAAATTAAACTTAGGATTTAGATAGGGCACACAATTTAAACAACATTCCAGTTTACTTCTATTATCTAACTTGCTTTACTCTTGGTAAAAGCGAACCTAGGTAGACTCAGTAGCAGCAATGCACTACTGGAAGCTGATTGGTGGCTGCACATATAGACCTCTTGCCACTGGCTTAGCAGATGTGATAGATCTCCCACAAAAAAAAAAAAAAAAAAAAAACTCATTTAACTCCCATGTATTAGTAGCCCAGCTTCTGTTTTGCTCCACCCCTTTCCTTTCTCCTTCAATTACTTACAGGGTTTATATTTAAAAAATTACAGCTTTAGTCAAACACTGAAATCCAGTTTTCAATCACAGGGTTTAATGCATTTCAACAGAAAACCGGTTTTATTAAAAACAGTAAAAGTAGCTATAACGATAGGGAACTGGTTTACAAAGTGATCCTATTTTGTATAAGAATCTTAAACAATGCCTTAATATTGAAATTAGGATTAAAATCAATGTTTACTATGTTAATACACTACTTCTACGTTGGTGCCTAAACCATCCCACATATTAAAGCATTTCTACCGATAAAATGTATAGTGCCCAAACAACTGATTTGTTACAGTGCAAACATGGGGCTCTGCATTAAAGGGACAGTCTACACCAGAATTGTTATGGTTTTAAAAGATAGATAATCCCTTTATTACCCATTCCCTAGTTTTGCATAACCAACACAGTTATAATATAATTTTAACCTCTGTGATTAACTTGTATCTAAGCCTCTGCAAACTGCCCCTTTTTTCAGTTCTTTTGACCGACTTGCAGTCTAGCCAATCAGTGCCTGCTCCCAAATTACTTCACGAGCACAGTGTTATCTATATAAAATATGTGAACTAACACCCTCTAGTGGTGAAAAACTGTTAAAATGCAATCTGAAAGAGGTGGGCTTCAAGGTCTAAGGAATTAGCATATGAACCTCCTAGGTTAAGCTTTCAACTAAGCATACCAAGAGAACAAAGCAAAATTGGTGATAAAAGTAAATTGGAAAATTGTTTAAAATGACATGCTCTATCTGAATCATGAAAGTTTATTTTGGCCTAGACTGTCCCTTTAAGATTAAGCCCAAAGACGCAAAGACGATTATTATTTTTTTTTTTTAAACCAAGTCAATGATCCAGTTGCGCCTAAAAAAACAAAAAAAACACAACATTCTTGAAAGATTTTCCTAGATTTAGAAGATTTTTTTCTGCCTTCTGGAAAGGCATTGGAAAAAACAAAAACTGCCCTGCTAGATCTGTCTAAAACATATGGTGAATGAGGCTTAAAAGGGACAGTCATCTTAAATTAAGTCTTATCTTAGATTAAAGTGAAGGTCAATTTTCAGCAATGAGTGCCCGGTTTTTAAAAACAGGGGCACTTTCATTGATGAAAATTTACATTGCACCGGATTTGTAGAAATACTTATCTTTTACTTCTGCAAACCCGGATCGGCGATCCCAGCCTCAGTTCCTCTGTACCGACGTCAGAAATGACAAAACCAGCTTCCTCCAATCAAGGCTTGCACCCCAGTGATGCCCGGCTGTGATTGGAGGAAGCCGGTTTAGTCATTGCTGCGGTTGTACAGCAGGAAGAAGGGAGGGGAGGGGATCAATCCGGCTTTGCAGAAGCAAAAAGGTAAGTATTTCTACAAATCCGGTGCAATGTAAATCATCATCAATGAAAGTGCCCCTGTTTTTAAAAACCGGGCACTCATTGCTGAAAATTGACCTTCAATTTAAGCTGCAAATATCCTCCTGCACCAGGAACTGTAAAAAAGTGACCATGATCTGGGCTGCATCTAGGCACTCTGCTGAATAGCATTGAAAGTCTGTTGAATCCAACTGGTGAGCCTTTTGTGACTGGACGTCCGATGCAGCCCAGATTGTGATTTCATCAGTGATTAGAGCTTGGCAGCAATTTCAAAGTGTCCAGAAACACTATTAATTTAAAAAATAAATAAATAAATACCGGGGGATATGGATTGTTAATAAAGTTTGGAGATGGGGGGGGAGACCACGGTGCTGTGCAAAAGAGAGAACAGGAGAGGATTCAAATGCAAGCATTTGAAAAGTATGCACATAAATAGCACTCAACACCACAGGGGAACAGTAGCCGTGAGGTTCAAGGGGGACACAATTTGAGTGGATCACCAGTATGGGGTAATGCCTCTTGGAAATAGAATACCCTTGCAATCAAATGTTCAGTGACCTAAACCTCAAATGGGACTTATTGATGTACCAAATCAAGACTGGATGAATAAAAAAGGGGGCCACGCAAGAGCGTAAAGGTACAATAAAGTTAATATTCTAGCTGCTGACAATGCCCCCTATATATGTGGATGAAAAGGTGTTATAGCTGTAATAGTGGCTGAATCCTAGGTAGATTACGAGCTTGCTCACTGAATAAGAAATATACAATTAATACTGCAGTGCTACACAAAGTATTTAATATGTGATGTAAAATCCAATAATTGGAACAGGTACAAAGATAAATCAGGATATCGGTCCGGAGTTAGACGTATTGGAATGATATTGGATGAGAGTTATTATCACTCAGGAACCCATTTACCACCTAAGGCATCAATTCATAAAATATCCTTGTGCGTTTATTCAGGGTAGTGTAGAAATACAATTCATAGTAAGAGGTGAACAAAGGTTGGTAAATAGAATTGTATCCAATTTTCAACTTAAGTTGGTTATAAAACTGGGGGCATTTCACCCTTCCATGTAGGATGAGCCGACATACTTGTTACTTAGGAGGATAGTAAGTCTTGAACTCTATGTGAGTGTTGCTCATTTTGTGCACACACTTAGGTAATTAACTGTGCTTTTCTACTATCAACACAGTAGCATTATCGCTTGAAAAGTGTACTTATCACATAAGAAATGAAATAGAGTGGCTGTTGGTTATAAGTTAAGGCCTTATTTGTTACCTTTCTTAAGAAATTAAAAATTGCACTTTGAGTATCAACAATTTAAATGGTCAATATGGGAGGATGTAAAATCGGATTGTGTTTTCACATATACAAATTAGTATGAATCTCAAACTCTGTGTGTTTATTACCGTTTGGTGCATATACTTGGGTAGTAGGCTGAGATTTTCCACCGCAAATAGAAAGCAGCATTACCACTCAAATTGTACTCAACATTACTTGAAAAATGAAATGGAGTGGCTGTTGGTTTTAAATTACGGTCATATTGCCACCTTCTACCTGGATTAGGAATTGTTCTTAAAAGTACCAACAGCTTCCGTGCTATTAAGCTTTAATAAATAGTTAAGAGAGGGTGAGATCAAATTGTATCTCACATAGACACACTGGTATAGATATTACAAATAACGTCCTCCACTATTGTGTAACCTTATCAACCGGCAGGATCAAACCAGGGGGCAGGTAATGATGAAATTATTGTTAGGACGTGTAGCTATATTATACAGTTACACCGGGCTGTCAGCTATAGATTGCTGAGGTATAACATTGAATGGTATGCTGATAATCTATCCACTCCCATAAGGGCTATATCTGTTATAAAGCGACCCCACAACAGGATATAAAATCAAGTGTTAGGAGTGTATTACTTTACTTCAAGCTAAGTACGGCGACACGAATCTTCAGCCGTAATTCCCAGTGGTTAGATCAAATTACAGGATATAAATGCTAGTGTTGACTTAAAGTAAATTAAATACTAATACTGCCAAGTGTGGCGACACAAATTGTCAGCCGTAATTCCCAGCGGTTAGATCAAATTACAAAATTATTATTAAAGTTTAATTAGGAAACTACACTCCTTTACACTACTGCAATAAAAAATTTTAAAAAAAAAACACACGACAGAGCGTCCCTACTAACACATGAACTAATGCCCTCTAGTGGTCAAAATGCATTCAGATTAGTGGCAGTCTTCAAGGTCTAATAAATTAGCATATGAACCTCCTAGGTTTAGCTTTCAACTAAGAATACCAAGAGAACAAAGCAAAATTGGTGATAAAAGTAAATTGGAAAGTTGTGTAAAATTACATTCCCTATTTAAATCATGAAAGGTTTTTTTAGACTTGTCTAAAAGTCTGGCTATTGGATCTCCACACTTCTCAGTATCCGGTAAAGTTAACACAAGTAAGAAGACAAGGTGAAAAAAAAAAAAAAAAAAAAAACAATTAAAATATTTTTAAAACATGCAAACTGTCAGACCATCAAAACAAGGAAATGGGTTGAAGAGATTGCAACCACTGTAGCTGCTCTGAAAATTGGTTTTCAATTTTGTGATATACAGCAAGACTTAAAGCGACATGAAACGCAAATTATTTTTTTTCAGGATTCAGATGGAGAATACAATTTTAAACAGCTTTCCATCTTGCTTCATTCTCTTGGTATCCTTTGTTGAAGCAGCAATGCCCTACTGGGAGGAAACGCATTGGGCGAACCAACAACTTGAGGCATATATGTACAACCTCCAATCAGCAGCTCCTGAGCCTACCTAGGTAGAAAGTTTAATCATGGTGTATAATTCCAGAAAGGATACCAAAAAGAACAAAACTAAATAGAAGTACAAGTTTAAAGTTTTTTATAATCACAAAATATTGTTTTGTTTTTTAAATGTGAGGAATTCTACTAAAATATAAACTAGATGGCTAAAAGTATGTAGACACCTGACCATCAAAACTAAAAAAACGACATCACATTCCAAAAGCATGGGCATTAAAGTGAAGGTAAACTTGAGCACTCTCGCTCAAGCATTAGGATATAATTTTAAAAAAGAAAGAAAAATAGTAGACTTTAATTCATGAAATCGATAATTTATACAGATATTCTTAGATTTTTACATTTTAATGCCTCAACGATAACCGCCGTTCCTCCGCTTGCTATAGTCCTCAGTTGACAGATGACAAATCTGCAATCAACTAATTGCGGTTCCCCCCCCAGCATTCAGCCCCTTTGCATGAACGTCACGGCCCTGGGGGGACAACAATTAGTTGATTGCAGATTCGTCATCTGTCAATCAACTGAGGACTATGGCGGGGGAAGGAATGGCAACTATTTTTGCAGCATTAAAATGTAAACATCACCGGATTTCATGAATTAAAGTCTAGCTCATTTTTTTAATTCTATCCAATGACGACTGAGTACGCTCACATTTACATTCACTTTAATATAAAGTCTCCCCCCACCCAGATAACACTTTCACTTCTGGAGGAGAAGGGGAGGACAGAGAGGAGCTGTACTAGCATACTAAAAGTGAGTAAACAGAAGCAGGTGAATTTTTTTTTTTTTTTTTGTTTTTGTTTTTTTAAAGAAGTTACAGACCCAGATGCCAACTATGCCCCTACTGGGGTATTGCGGATGTCATTTTGAGCAGTTTTCTGTAGAAAAATGAGGAAGACTGCAGTGCACCAGTAAGGGGGAATATTACTTAAAATCTTCAACATCTGTTGCTTTAACAAACTAAATACAAAGATTTAACAAGATGGTATTTCTTACTACACAGATTTAAAAACATTTCTCCATCCTGGAGAAGTTGTAGGAAACGTGCACATAGTCGGTGGACTATAGCTCCCTTCTGTGTAGGAGTTAGGGTATGGAACAGTGCAAACTTCAACATATGGTGGCCCAGTTTCACTTTGTTTTTTTATGCATGAGGCAGCTCTTTAGACATTTGCAAATATTCAGGATTAATTTTAGTTAGTTAAAAGAATCCCAAAAAAATGGCCGCAGTCTGCAGCATTCTGCTTTTTCAGGTGCCAGATTTAGAAAGGAAAAAAAAATATAAAAAAAAAAATTGCAATTTGCTCAGATACTGGTGTTATACATTTTTCCTAATAGATCCAACACAGTAAACACGAATGTTGCAGTCATGTCAGACGAACTAATCCTGAATATTTACACATCTAGCTGGTCTAGGATTGCTTATTTTAAGATGCTGCGTATCAGTGCCTCCCAGGATACACTTCTATGCGCTGTTACATTGTGCTGGACTCAAGTAGTCACGGAGATAGGATGGCTTTTTTTTCTCTTTAAATTTTGAAAAAGTTTGTTTTCTGAAGAGAAAACATTCTTTTTTATAAATAAAATTAATCAGGATTGTAAAAATTAACTACTAAATGGTCAAAATAAAAGATTTTGCACAAGAGGAAAAAAAGAAAACAGAATTTATGCTTACCTGATAAATTACTTTCTCCAACGGTGTCATCCTTACTTGTGGGATATTCTCTTCCCCAACAGGAAATGGCAAAGAGTCCCAGCAAAGCTGGTCACATGATCCCTCCTAGGCTCCGCCCACCCCAGTCATTCGACCGACGGACAGGAGGAAATATATATATAGGAGAAATCATATGATACCGTGGTGACTGTAGTTAGAGAAAATAATTAATCAGACCTGATTAAAAAAACCAGGGCGGGCCGTGGACCGGACACACCGTTGGAGAAAGTAATTTATCAGGTAAGCATAAATTCTGTTTTCTCCAACATAGGTGTGTCTGGTCCACGGCGTCATCCTTACTTGTGGGAACCAATACCAAAGCTTTAGGACACGGATGAAGGGAGGGAGCAAATCAGGTCACCTAAACGGAAGGCACCACAGCTTGCAAAACCTTTCTCCCAAAAATAGCCTCCGAAGAAGCAAAAGTATCAAATTTGTAAAATTTGGCAAAAGTGTGCAGGGAAGACCAAGTCGCTGCCTTACATATCTGGTCAACAGAAGCCTCGTTCTTGAAGGCCCATGTGGAAGCCACAGCCCTAGTGGAGTGAGCTGTGATTCTTTCAGGAGGCTGCCGTCCGGCAGTCTCATAAGCCAATCGGATAATGCTTTTAAGCCAAAAGGAAAGAGAGGTAGAAGTCGCTTTTTGACCTCTCCTTTTACCAGAATAAACAACAAACAAGGAAGATGTTTGTCTGAAATCTTTAGTAGCCTCTAAATAGAATTTTAGAGCACGGACTACGTCCAAATTGTGTAACAAACGTTCCTTCTTTGAAACTGGATTCGGACACAAAGAAGGTACAACTATCTCCTGGTTAATATTTTTGTTGGAAACAACTTTCGGAAGAAAACCAAGCTTAGTACGCAAAACCACCTTATCTGCATGGAACACCAGATAGGGCGGAGAACACTGCAGAGCAGATAACTCTGAAACTCTTCTAGCAGAAGAAATTGCAACCAAAAACAAAACCTTCCAAGATAATAACTTAATATCTACGGAATGTAAGGGTTCAAACGGAACCCCTTGAAGAACTGAAAGAACTAGATTTAGACTCCAGGGAGGAGTCAAAGGTGTGTAAACAGGCTTGATTCTAATCAGAGCCTGAACAAATGCTTGAACATCTGGCACAGCTGCCAGCCTTTTGTGAAGTAAGACAGATAAAGCAGAGATCTGTCCCTTTAGAGAACTTGCAGATAATCCTTTCTCCAAACCTTCTTGTAGAAAGGATAGAATCTTAGGAATTTTTATCTTGTTCCATGGGAATCCTTTAGATTCACACCAACAGATATTTTTTCCATATTTTATGGTAAATTTTTCTAGTTACAGGCTTTCTAGCCTGAATCAGAGTATTTATTACAGAATCTGAAAACCCACGCTTTGATAAAATCAAGCGTTCAATCTCCAAGCCGTCAGTTGGAGGGAAACCAGATTCGGATGTTCGAATGGACCTTGAACAAGAAGGTCCTGTCTCAAAGGTAGCTTCCATGGTGGAGCAGATGACATATTCACCAGGTCTGCATACCAAGTCCTGCGTGGCCACGCAGGAGCTATCAAGATCACCGAAGCCCTCTCCTGATTGATCCTGGCTACCAGCCTGGGAATGAGAGGAAACGGTGGGAATACATAAGCTAGGTTGAAGGTCCAAGGTGCTACTAGTGCATCTACTAGAGTCGCCTTGGGATCCCTGGATCTGGACCCGTAGCAAGGAACCTTGAAGTTCTGATGAGACGCCATTAGATCCATGTCTGGAATGCCCCATAATTGAGTTATTTGGGCAAAGATCTCCGGATGGAGTTCCCACTCCCCCGGATGGAATGTCTGACGACTCAGAAAATCCGCTTCCCAATTTTCCACTCCTGGGATGTGGATTGCAGACAAGTGGCAGGAGTGATCCTCCGCCCATTGAATTATTTTGGTCACTTCTTCCATCTCCAGGGAACTCCTTGTTCCCCCCTGATGATTGATATATGCAACAGTCGTCATGTTGTCTGATTGAAACCTTATGAATTTGGCCTTTGCTAGTTGAGGCCAAGCTTTGAGAGCATTGAATATCGCTCTCAGTTCCAGAATGTTTATCGGGAGAAGAGATTCTTCCCGAGACCATAGACCCTGAGCTTTCAGGGGTTCCCAGACCGCGCCCCAGCCCACCAGGCTGGCGTCGGTCGTGACAATGACCCACTCTGGTCTGCGGAAGCTCATTCCCTGTGACAGATTGTCCAGGGTCAGCCACCAACGGAGTGAATCTCTGGTCTTTTGATCTACTTGAATCGTCGGAGACAAGTCTGTATAATCCCCATTCCACTGTCTGAGCATGCACAGTTGTAATGGTCTTAGATGAATTCGTGCAAAAGGAACTATGTCCATTGCTGCAACCATCAATCCTATTACTTCCATGCACTGCGCTATGGAAGGACGAAGAACAGAATGAAGTACTTGACAAGAGCTTAGAATTTTTGATTTTCTGACCTCTGTCAGAAAAATCCTCATTTCTAAGGAATCTATTATTGTTCCCAAGAAGGGAACTCTTGTTGACGGGGACAGAGAACTTTTTTCTTTGTTCACCTTCCATCCGTGAGATCTGAGAAAGGCTAGGACGATGTCCGTATGAGCCTTTGCTTTTGACAGAGACGACGCTTGAATCAGGATGTCGTCCAAGTAAGGTACTACTGCAATGCCCCTTGGTCTTAGAACCGCTAGAAGGGACCCTAGTACCTTTGTGAAAATCCTTGGAGCAGTGGCTAATCCGAATGGAAGTGCCACAAACTGGTAATGCTTGTCCAGAAAAGCGAACCTTAGGAACTGATGATGTTCCTTGTGGATAGGAATATGTAGGTACGCATCCTTTAAATCCACGGTAGTCATAAATTGATTTTCCTGGATAGTAGGTAGGATCGTTCGAATAGTTTCCATTTTGAACGATGGAACCTTGAGAAATTTGTTTAGGATCTTGAGATCCAAAATTGGTCTGAATGTTCCCTCTTTTTTGGGAACTATGAACAGGTTGGAATAAAAACCCATCCCTTGTTCTCTTATTGGAACTGGATGAATCACTCCCATCTTTAACAGGTCTTCTACACAATGTAAGAATGCCTGTTTTATTTGGTTTGAAGATAATTGAGACCTGTGGAACCTTCCCCTTGGGGGTAGTTCCTTGAATTCCAGGAGATAACCTTGAGAAACTATTTCTAGCGCCCAAGGATCCTGAACATCTCTTGCCCAAGCCTGAGCAAAGAGAGAAAGTCTGCCCCCCACCAGATCCGGTCCCGGATCGGGGGCCATCCCTTCATGCTGTTTTGGTAGCAGTGGTAGGCTTCTTGGCCTGCTTACCCTTGTTCCAGCCTTGCATTGGTCTCCAGGCTGGTTTGGGTTGTGAAGTATTACCCTCTTGCTTAGAGGATGTAGAATTAGAGGCTGGTCCGTTTCTGCGAAAGGGACGAAAATTAGGCTTATTTTTAGCCTTAAAAGACCTATCCTGTGGGAGGGCGTGGCCCTTTCCCCCAGTGATGTCTGAAATAATCTCTTTCAAATCAGGTCCAAATAATGTTTTAACCTTGAAAGGGATGTTAAGCAATTTTGTCTTGGAAGACACATCCGCTGACCAAGACTTTAGCCAAAGCGCTCTGCGCGCCACGATAGCAAACCCTGAATTTTTCGCCGCTAATCTAGCTAATTGCAAAGCGGCATCTAAAATAAAAGAGTTAGACAATTTAAGTGCTTGAACTCTGTCCATAACCTCCTCATACGAAGATTCTTTATTGAGCGACTTTTCTAGTTCCTCGAACCAGAAACACGCTGCCGTAGTGACAGGAACAATGCATGAAATTGGTTGTAGAAGGTAACCTTGCTGAACAAAAATCTTTTTAAGCAAACCCTCTAATTTTTTATCCATAGGATCTTTGAAAGCACAACTATCTTCGATAGGAATAGTAGTGCGTTTGTTTAGAGTAGAAACCGCCCCCTCGACCTTGGGGACTGTCTGCCATAAGTCCTTTCTGGGGTCGACTATAGGAAATAATTTCTTAAATATAGGGGGGGGGGACAAAAGGTATGCCGGGCCTTTCCCACTCTTTATTTACTATGTCCGCCACCCGCTTGGGTATAGGAAAAGCGTCGGGGGGCACCGGAACCTCTAGGAACTTGTCCATCTTACATAATTTCTCTGGAATGACCAAATTGTCACAATCATCCAGAGTAGATAACACCTCCTTAAGCAGTGCGCGGAGATGTTCTAATTTAAATTTAAATGTCACAACATCAGGTTCAGCTTGTTGAGAAATTTTTCCTGAAATTTCTCCCTCAGACAAAACCTCCCTCATGGCCCCTTCAGATTGGTGTGAGGGTATGTCAGAACAGTTATCATCAGCGTCCTCTTGCTCTTCAGTGTTTAAAACAGAGCAATCGCGCTTTCTCTGATAAGTAGGCATTTTGGATAAAATGTTTGCTATAGAGTTATCCATTACAGCCGTTAATTGTTGCATGGTAATAAGAATTGGCGCACTAGATGTACTAGGGGCCTCTTGTGTGGGCAAAACTGGTGTAGACACAGAAGGGGATGATGTAGTATCATGTTTACTCCCCTCATTTGAGGAATCATCTTGGGCAATATCATTATCTGTGGCATTGCTGTCCCTACTTTGTTTGGACGCTATGGCACAATTATCACATAAATTTAAATGGGGAGACACCTTGGCTTTCATACATATAGAACATAGCTTATCTGATGGTACAGACATGTTAAACAGGCTTAAACTTGTCAACAAAGCACAAAAAAAGTTTTAAAATAAAACCGTTACTGTCACTTTAAATTTCAAACTGAAAACACTTTATTACTGAATATGTGAAAAAGTATGAAGGAATTGTTCAAAATTCACCAAAATTTCACCACAGTGTCTTAAAGCATTAAAAGTATTGCACACCAAATTTCAGAGCTTTAACCCTTAAATTAACGGAACCTGAGCCGTTTTTACATTTAACCCCTATACAGTCCCAGCTATATGCTTTGCTGAGACCCAACCAAGCCCAGAGGGGAATACGATACCAAATGATGCCTTCTATAAGCTTTTTCAGTGATTCTTAGCTCCTCACACATGCATCTGCATGCCTTGCTCTCCAAAAACAACTGCGCATTAGTGGCGCGAAAATGAGGCTCTGTCTATAACTAGAAAAGGCCCCCATCTGAAAAAGGTGTCCAACACAGTGCCGGACGTTTTTCTAAACAATCCCCAAGATTATAATAACCATTAATAGTTAGAATCTGCAAAATATGCCTAGCAAAGCAATCGTTTTAGCCCAGAAAAATGTCTACCAGTCTTTTAAGCCCTTATGAAGCCCTTTATTCTTTTATTTAACTAAGAAAATGGCTTACCGGTCCCCATAAGGGGAAATGACAGCCTTCCAGCATTACATAGTCTTGTTAGAAATATGGCCAGTCATACCTTAAGCAGAAAAGTCTGCCAACTGTTTCCCCCAACTGAAGTTACTTCATCTCAACAGTCCTGTGTGGAAACGGCAATCAATTTTAGTAACTTCTGCTAAAATCATCTTCCTCTTACAAACAGAAATCTTCATCTTTTTTCTGTTTCAGAGTAAATGGTACATACCAGCACTATTTTAAAATAACAAACACTTGATTGAAGAATAAAAACTACATTTAAACACCAAAAAACTCTTAACCATCTCCGTGGAGATGTTGCCTGTGCAACGGCAAAAAGAATGACTGGGGTGGGCGGAGCCTAGGAGGGATCATGTGACCAGCTTTGCTGGGACTCTTTGCCATTTCCTGTTGGGTAAGAGAATATCCCACAAGTAAGGATGACGCCGTGGACCGGACACACCTATGTTGGAGAAAAAAGCACATGGTTCTAGAATGGAAGGGAATAAAATACTGAATATATTGCTGTAAATTTTACAGCAGATAACTGGGAAATAGAAAGCTAAAATCATCTAAGTTATGTTGATGCACCGCCTTCATGCTTTAAACCTATATGGGGGACAATTTCAAGGTGCGGTACTTCGACAAAGTTGTCAGTCAGGTTTGGTAAGAAGTTTTGTAGAGTTAATATTTTTCCTGGGCATGCCAATAGCATCTTTAGAGTTAGTGATGTCAATGCACTTACGCACTATAGTAATGACTAAGGTCTGTGCACATTCTTAGTAAGAAACCTTTATCAAGTACTCTGCATTGGGCAGATGGCCAACCTCACCTCTGAGCATAAGTTAGAAGCAGGTAACAGTCATAAAATGACCTTCATATACATTTTTTGAATAATGACAGAGGAAAGCAATTTACAAATTTCATTTAGGCTGAGAAGAGAGCTTATATTTATAAGGTGGAAAAGATGCAGGATTAGTTTTATTTATGTGGCAAAGTGAACTGTAAAGTTTACATGTGCTCAACCTACTCCATGAGATCACTTACCATATGGATACTGCAGAACTGAAAGTGCTCCATTGCTATACTCTTCATGAGAAAACTTGTCATTACTAAGGCATTTATCAAACTCATCCGACCCAACCAGCACAGGTGTCCTTGAAGGAGAGTCTGGAAATAAAGCACCATATTTTTTTTATTTAAATAAAGTGTATACAGTATTAAAGAACAAGACGTGTGTTTTTAAAATTCAGTATGCCATATGCCTCCATTTAAAAAAAGGACAGTGTACTGTCCTTAACATGTTCCCAATGACTTTGTATACTAGCAGCATATTAAAGAAATTTCTTGTTTATGTTTATTCTTGCAACTGAAAAAGGCTTTGCTTACTGAACCACCACCCATAATGAAAAGTAACAGTACTTGAGTATTTGTATATAAAAAGTAAGGATGTGATGAGCAGGTGTACTCTTTTTTTGCAGACTTAGCCAATTTGAATGTGCTTCTTGAATAGACATTACATGCACCTCCCCCTAATTTTGCATAACACCATTTTCAGAACCTAGGTTTTACCTTCGATATCTGAAGGAGAGTTGCACATATACAGACACAACAGCACTCATGCAGGGAAAGCTAGATTTCAACAGGGTGACACACATGGCTAGAGGGAGGCAGGTAATAACCTCAATAGTTTGATTAAACGTGCCTTTAACTCACAATGTTTAGTCTTTAGTTGGCAATTGCAAACTACCTCATTTTTAAAATCTTACTGAGCTTTGAATTGCAGCAACTCTTTCAGATACCTGCAGTGAAACCTAGGTTCCAAAACTCTGGCACCCATAAGAAGTAGGTGTGTGAAATGTATCTAGTGTTTAAAATTCCCTTTAAAACTTTAAAATAGCCCAAATCATAACCTCCAGGACCAACACTACTCAAGGCAAACCCATTAGATTACTTTAATTCCGGATGGAACCTGGCTCATGACTCCATGTGTCATACAGACTCGTTCTAATTCTACCTATTTACTAATCGCACCAGAATTTTATAGTAGAATTCCTGCCAATAAAAAAAAAAAAAAAAAAAAGTTTTTTTTTGTTTAGAAAAAAACCCCACCCACACACACTTCACTCAGATTCCAGATAGTATACTTTAATATCTCTATCTATAACTATACTTACGAATTAACGGCTTCCATTTAATTCGAGGCAGCGATATAATGCTATTGTCATTCCTGGTATCTAAAGCTGTTGGGTTAACGGGGAACTTCTCGGAAATTCTTACAGAGGACTGCAGATACAGCTGCCCACGGAACATCCCTATGAAGTTAAGTAAATTAAATGAACATAAATCTTTCAGAAAACAAAAATCATTTACTGCATCTTATTAATTGTTACAAAAATATTGTAAAGCTTTATCCCTGCCCTAAGTAAGGCTAATAATTGTTTTACAAATTCCTAAAAACTAACACCTTGTGATCTTTTGATTCTAGAAAATATGGATTTGCAGGAACACTCTCCAGGACTTACCCAAATAAAAGCTGGATTCTGTAGCTCCTCTAGCAGCTTCTACAATATCTTCCTCATCTTCTAGAATTTCATCATCTGATGTATAACTGGTGTCATCAAAAAGACTGATTGGGATGACTTTTCCATCCTTAACTAACCAGGCAGACGCAATTGGAGTGCAGAACTAAGGGGCAAGCAACAATTAAGAAAACAGAAGAAACACACAGAAAAAAAAAAAAAAACCACCACACAAACTACAAGATGGGCAAATTTAAATGGAAAAGAGAACTAGAGCTACAAACAACTAATCTATAATAGATTATGAAAATAGTTGTCAACAAATTTTAATTAGTTTGTTTGTTCCTGGCACCAGTGGCTTCACGCCAATGAGCTCCAGCACATGGTATTGTATTTTGTGGTTATGCCCTTAGCCTAAAGGACGTCTATTTTTCACTTTTTCAGGACAGTATAAGTTTACAACTACTTCTGGCTTATGTCCAACCCAGAAATAAAATAGGAGCACCATTTGGGTTGTTGCGATTTGGGACTATGCTTTGCATGATAGTGCCGAGCTCGTTATTTACACCTAGCCTGGATTGATTTGTTATTTGAATTGATGTGCACGATTATGCTTGCACAATTAGCGGATTGCTTACATGTACTGTATAGATAAATGTGTAAGGTTTGTCCAGTTATTGATATA